>NC_051225.1:25315757-25538257 GCF_015220715.1 Pygocentrus nattereri | reverse complement strand
TTTCTGGGCCTGCAGCAGTGGCTCCACCACCCTGTCCTGTGTCTCCTGGGCTTCCAATAGCAACTTCTTGCACCTTTCAGTTTCTTCAGTGTGGGTCTGCCTGCACCTCTGCAGATCTGATGTCAGTCGTCTGTTCTGCACTTCATGGTGGCTGCTCTGGGCCTGGAAGGTCGAGACTTTCTCGCCAACATTGTTCAAGTAGCTTTGGAATTTGGTCTCCACTTCCCGGGACAGACTGGTGCAGTTGGATTTGATCGCATCCATCTGTTCCCTCTGCTTTTCACATGTGAGGAGGAAGGTGTAAGTATCAGGAAAGAGGTTAGCGATTTTCGCCAGAAAGGCAGTGGTAACATTCTGAATGCCCTGCAGAGAGGAAATAAACTCCTCCTTGCATTTCTTCCTGTAAAGTTGAAGTTCGGCAGTCAGTTCTTCTTTTTGTTGCCTTAGTTGCAACATAGTCGTCTCCTGCGCCTTCTTCTCTTTTGTCACGCGTTCCAAGTTAAGCTTAAGGCTTTCCACTGTTTGATTGAAATTGCTCTGCAGATATCCATTTAGAGCTTTCTGGTGATCCAAAGAAGTCTGTAAATGTTTAATTTGTGCTGCAAGGAGAACAAACAGGTTTAGATCTCAGACACTTTCAGGTGACAGTACTTGTAATTTGTGCTGAATATTTATTTGATTTGTTTATTGCTGGAACTTAATTAGTGATCTGTCACATAGGTTACCGTTTGAAGTGCTGACTGATGGCATATGTATTGGAGTAATGCGAGGTGCTGGTGGTGGTTTATTTGCATTACAACTTGCCTGCAGTAAACAGAAGAAGCGAAGACATGATTTTACAACCACTGAAACATTCTTTTAATATCATTCCTGATCTTTTCTGCTTCCGAACTCTAATGGTACCTCTTAGACTGAGCAGTTCCTTAAAAGGTATGTTGCAGCATCTGAAAACTGCAATTTACACTCAAAAACAGAAATAAGTGAGGACTTACTAGTGCATTGTGAAGTCTGGTGCAATTTGATTTTGCGGTGTCTAACTCTGCTGTGAGCTTCGTCAGCTTTTTCTCAGCCGTTTCTTTCTCTGTTGTCCTCGTCTTCAGTGAGCTGGTGAGACTGGCTTTGTCCTTCCTTAGCTCTGTGTTTTCTTTGGACAGCTTGTTGTAGCCGTTCTCCAGCTCCTCCACCCTCTTCTCCTCAGGAGTCTTCCCAGGTTGTCCGTACACCAAGAACAGCACCAAGCTGATTATAATGAGCGACTGTATTAGTGAAGAGAAGAAAAAAACTATCCGCCAGTAATAGCCACAGCTTTTGTCCTTGGATTTGTAAGTGACCTTCTTCTCCAATGTTACTTTGGGCCGGGAGTAGCTGTTGTTGTACATCTCTGCCAAAAGTCAAGCTGACTAGATGACCCTTTTTGCCTTAAGGCTCAGATTTCTAAAAATCAATGTTAAAGTGCACTTTTGCACGTCACGCTTCAATAAATGCTTCCTAATAGTGCTCAGTGGCATCAGCTGAGACAGAGACATGTAAACACTAGGAGGTTGCACGCCACTGGGGTGCTTATATATACTGGCACAGACATCCTGCAAAGCCCTTTCCTGACCCTCCTCCCAGCACAACTCCAGAGGCTGTGTGTACTTCACACTGGGTGGTGGAGATTAGCAGAGCAGGACACCCTCCCTCAGCATCGTCCTGCATCAACACATCAGATGACTTAGTTGTCTGTGTGCAAGCTTACGTTGGAGAGGAGCTGAAACTAGTGAATGATCAGGTCTCAATACACTTGCTGGCCGTCTGTGTCTCTTTTTTAAGTTGTGGAATAGTGACCACAACTGAGCTTTAACTAAATAAATTAGTGTATTACTGTTTGGTAACCTGCCCTGCAATGGACTGGTAATATGTCCAGGGTGTATTCAGCCTTCCTCCCAATGACCACTGGGATAGGCTTCAGTAACCCAGAAGGATAAGCGGTTTAGAAAATGTGTGTGTATGTGTGTGTGTGGGGGTGGGTGTTTGTGTTTGTGTTTGGTAACCCAGTTTCAGTGGAGACAGTTCAGTTCCTTAACACTGATTCAGTTTCTGATTGATTCAGTCTTAACATTAATTTTGTTTCTTAACTTTGATTCAGTTTCATCATATAAAATCATCATATTACTGGAAAATATGAATATGCATCATGTAGTGGATGAAGAATATTTCAAATCTTCATTTCGTCAAGCATGTATTTGGTTTCCATATCACTCCAAATGTGTTCTGTTGCCATCTCATCATCTCACGGATGCTGTGTTAAATGCTGCTTGCTGTTTCTAGGACAGTGCTTTGTTTTTGCACATGCGCCAGCTGAGAAACATGAAAGAAATCAGAGTAAGGGTGTACATGCACTGAAAATTTTGCTGCGCTAAAATCCATGGGCCAGATTCATGAAAACTGTAAGAACACTAGGAGGTTCATAAGAATGTTATTAAATGCATTCTTTAAAAAATTAAGTTCTCAAAAGTTATCTTAAGATAATCTTATTTCTATAAGAATTTCTTAAGAAAATCTTAATTTTGTGCTTATTAGAAATTATACATTTTGAATTTGTATTAAACATTTTTTCTGTTATTTAGTGTGACCCCTTGAGTGGCCAGGGCCCAGCAGGCTAAAAGTTTTATTGCACACTTCTATAACCTAAGAATAGTTCATCCAGTTTGCATTGTAGTCCACATAATTACTAAATAATACACATTAGATGTAGTAAGCCTGGAAACTTAAGAGATTCATCTGCTCAGAGGACAGCAAAATGGAGGAAAAACATCAAACCATGCATTTTGTCATGGTGGAAGAAATGGCCAACAGGAAAAAATGCTACTTGAAAAACAGTAATTGTGGGGTGATGGTAGAAAGCAAGATAAAAGAATGAGCAAGAGAAGCAGAGGCAACGTCTGTGATAACATTAGATGCTTGCCTTGTCAGCATTTTCCACCTAAGACGAGTGTTAGGCTATCATAAGGTTAAGAAAACCTTTAAGAACATAATGTTTTCAAGAATAACACTCATTAGAATTGATTCCTAAAAGTGAGGAAAATGAGAATTCTTAGGACGTTATTTGGAGAGTAACAATTTTTGCCGTATTATTGGTGTGCAGATAAACATGCTCACTGATTCAGTTTCCTAACGTTGATTAAGCTTCTAAACCTTGGTTCAGTTTCTAATTGGTTCAGTTCATTAACATAAACCCAGTTTCCTAACATTGATGTAGTTTCTTGTAGGTTCAGTTCATTAACATTTATTCTGTTTCTTAACAGAGGTTCAGTTCTTTAACATTGGTTCAGTTTCTATTTGCTTCCGTTTATTAATTCATTAATTCAATTTAACACTGATTTATTTTCTTACAGTTTCTGTAAGATTCAGTTCTTTAATGTTGATTCAGTTTATTATTGGTTCGCTTCATTAGCATTTTTTCCCCTTACATTGGTTCAGTTTCTGTTTGGTTTGGCTCATTAACACTGGTCCACTTTCTTAACACTGCTGTATTTTATTTCTTCAGTTTTTTAACATAGATTCAGTTTCTTACTGAAACTATTTTTTACCATTATTTACATGTTTAGAACAACTGAGCTTTTGCGTTGTGTATCTGTGCAACACCTTTGGACACTGTACTCCCAAGAATGTCACCTTTGCCCAACCTGGTCCTGATGCTGCCCAAGGAAAAGCCATTCTGTATCTCTTCCTGGATCAAATGCAAAGCATAAACACAGGTGATCAAAACAAGCCATTACCATTCTGTTTCCTGTGGTCACCACAGAGGCTATCGCTGGAATGTGCAGGCGCAACAATGGTGACCTGTCATTCTTTTTAAAGGCCTGAATAACAAATATTCCCAACAGTGCCGGAGGCAGCACACGTTTGATCCTCTGCGTTCTTGTTTGCAGTGATGACGTTCGGAGCTGGCCCTCCTGTCTGGGAGGGGTGTGAAAAGGGAAAATAACGAAAGCCAGGGGTTTTCCTGCAGTCTATTGTCCTCTCTCCAATCTGTCCTCAACGGAAATTGTAATTTATGGGAGCATTTTAAAATGACAGAAAGCGAGTAAAGGGGTGCTCGCAGATCACAGATGAAATTTAAGACAAAAACAGGAAGATGGACCTGTGAAAAAAAGATTCATGAAAAAATATATATTTATTTTGGCATTGACGATGAGCACGAGAGCATGAGTTTTTATTTTCAAAGTCGAGATACTTTATTTGTGCTTGTTGTAAATCTGCAGTGGTCAGCTTTGTGAACTGTCAAGGTTACTTTCTGTCTGTTTCTCAAATTCACCATTCATGAAGTTGTTTTTAGTCATTTTTTATGTGAACAATTTCTTTGACAGTAATGTGCAACAGTCTTAGGCACATAAGCGCATTATTTAAAACCATGTATCTCAGCAGAAAGTGTGTGCGGTTACATGCACTCAATAGTGCGATCGTAATTGGATTTCTGCAGTTATCTGGTTACTCAAATGGTCATGTAAACTGCATACTCTGATTTCTTAGACCAGAGTAAGGTCTAGATATCTAATGAAGAAATCCGCTAAAGAGAGCTGGATCTTAGCTCAGTGATCAGATTTCTTGGGGCATGTAAACTCTTACTTGGATTTCTTGGTAACACTTTATTTGAAGGCTACCTACATAAGGGCTTCATGACGCATTCATAAGCGCTGAATAATGCGTTTATGAAGCACTACTTGAACATTTATTAAGTGTCAGTTCTCGCAACCTGACATAAGATGTTTTATGAAATAAATGTCATTGTACTGACATAATAAGAAAAAACATTGAACATATTTACAGCACTAAACACATTTAAAACACTATACTTACCTATTTATGTCAGCATTCTTAAGATGACATTGTATTAATATCAGGTGAAATATGCATGGAAACCACCCCTCTCTTCCCTCCATGGCATAGATAAGATGATTGATGCAATTATGTATAGTGTTTTAAATATGTTTAGTGCGGTAAATACGTTCAACGTTTATTCATATTATGTCAGTACAATGTCATTTATTTCATAAAACATCTTATGTCAGGTTGCGAGAACCGACATAAGCACTTAATAAATGTTCAAGTAGTGCTTCATAAACACATTATTCAGTGCTTATGAATGTGTTATGAAGCCTTTATGTAGGTAGCCTTCAAATAAAGTGTTACCGATTTCTTTTGGATTTCTCAGTCTGCGCATGTGCAAAAACAGAGGGCGGTACCAGGGATAAGCAAGCAGTGTTGTCGCGAGATGCAGCAAAACACTTTGGGAGCCGGACTGAAACTGACAGCATACTTGACAAAGGATTTAAATATTCTTCATCTTCTAGATGATGTATGCTCATAGTTTCAGGTAAAGCTGCACAAAAGGCTGTGTCATGAAGTTTAAGTTTACGTTATGTTTACCTCGTGTTTTATTCTGCGAGTTTAGTGGTGGGTTGCAAAGGAGAAATCTGATATATGAGTCATGTACACCTGGAGTTTCCCCGTTATCTGATTACTTAAGTGCAAATAAACACGTTGATCACATCACTGACAAAATCAGATTTTCTGCAGTTATCGGATTATTAAGTGAATGTAAATGCAAGCAGTGTGTTTTACAGCGTAGTTCATCAGAATAAATTCCGTTAGACAAGTAGTCGACATCTTGTGTGCTAGTTTGAAGAACAAAATTTGGTTCCAGATTTCTAATGGGCACTTTCATTCATCCTCAGCCATAAATTCCAGCACATTTAATTTAACATAAAGAAGTACTGATTAGCCAAACCAGGTGATAAATGGTTGATAACAACAAATAATAGTGGCCTGCCTTGAGGAGAGGTTTGGAAATGGTTAAACCCCATCAACATAAAAACACTACTTATTGTATTAATGTTATTTGTATTGTTTTTCCAGTATTAGTAAATACTTACTGCCCAGATAAACAGCTTTTAAATCTAATTTCATCAGGTCCTTTACTTTAACACTGTGCTGTATAAACTGATTGGGGCAGCCTCAACATTTATTTACCTGTAAAATGAATGAAACCAAATAAATTATGTAACAGTTATTGCACTTCAAATTAATGATAAACTTTCTTGGGTCATTCTCCATCATTTGGAGTGGGATTTTTTTCTTAAAGTGTCTTTCATCCTAAAACTAATTAATCTTAATATGTCCATTAATATCATATATACAAAATGGAGAGCTTAATTTTTTGTTTGTTTTCTATGAATATGGTGTAATACCAGTGACTTGGACTCCAGTGGCATTGTGATTAAAACATAGGATTCTGTGAAGAGTCATTGGTGGTCAGGTGACCTTGTGCTAGTACTTAAAATCAGTAATAAAAATGAGATACGGCATTATTTTGGAAAAACATTTACCCAGCCAGTGCTGCCTTGTAAACAAATTATTAATAAATTCATGAAATATAATAAGCAAGTGTGGACTTGTTGTCTCATGCCATGTGATGCTTCCTCTCTGAAGAGTCTCGATCCAAAGAAGCAGTTCAATTGAGCTGAAAATACTGTGTGAAAATGTAATATGAATTCTGGTAACAGCACTGACCAAAATCTCAACAAATACATTTTTTACATTGACAAATCCATTTTTAAACAAAATAATGTAGTCTAACGTTAATGACACAAAAAGTAAACAAATCTGTTTTATACAAACAAGTTTAACTTCTTAAAAACATTGTTTTATATTAAAAATGGTTTCTCAAATGTTGAAAATTGTTTGTGATGAGCTTTTACATATGAGGGGTGATTTATGAAACAAGTTTTTTTTTATAAAATTGTTTTTGTATAAAAATATATGTATAATGTACAGATGCATAATGAAGAAACAACATGCTAAGTAGGTCAGATGGCCTTGCTGATCGTGTTTACACAAACCCCATTGTTTACTAAGCATATGTGAGGAGAGGTCAACTTTGACTTTACAGAACAGCAGTAGAGCCAACGTGCAAACCCTTTTCTAAGAAACCTCGCCAAGGACGTGAGCTCGGTCTGGGCCTGCCCTGCTGTGCTTCTGAGAAAAGAGGAGGTTGCAGATGGGAAACAGGCTAATGATGATTCTCTTAGAATAAAGAAATGATAGCCAGGATCAATGCAATTATGAAGCGTCTTCCGACAATTATTATGTGACCTGTGTACTTGGCAGGTTTAAATGGCAGGATGCAACTTCAAAGTTGAGTTGGGTTGTTGTTTACTTGCAGGTAGCACATTGCAAAAAGTTCAAAAGCAATAACAAACCATTCCAGCAAAGCGCTGCTCTAGAGAGAGTTTGATTATAGACAACAATGGGCTCGGGGATGTAGGGGGAGTTAAATAGCTGCAGTAAAAACATTGATCATTTGATCCGTCTTCAATTAATAAAGGTTTGTTTTTTTTAAAAAAAACTATCATAATATACGTTGCTGGGAGTTGGCTTTACACATGTAAGAAATATTAATGCTATATTATGATTTATACCACCTTTATTAGAGAAATGTGTTTTCCGAAGTCTGACGTTATTTTTTTTATAGACATCTTATGTCTAACATTGTAACAAATGAATATGCAGCATTTTGGAAACAAACCCTTCATTTACTTTTGTACAGTTACTGGTAAATTCTGTTATGAGGGCAGTTTTGCAGTCCAAATTCATTAAAAAAGTGCTGCTGTAAAGATTTTTCTTGCTGTCCAAGCGAGTATAACCTGCATCTGTTACATAATCTGTCAGACAATTTATATTCAAATTTAATCTGAATTCTAACCTGAATGATTGATTTATTTTTTGTCAAACACAATAGTTTAAACACTGCGTGCAGAAAATACTGAATATAGAAACAGTATATAAAATAAAATTTGTTCTGCAGTCCCACATTTTTGTCTTTGCGCTCTGAGTAATTCATCTCAATGGAATGCAGGTTTGTTTATGCATTTAAAGCCAAAGGTGTGGGACACAGATAAAACAGTATTTTGACCCAAAATAAGTTTAATAATTTTTTCTATGTGGAAATGAGTTCTGAAGCTTTTTGAACGGTTTGAGTAAAAGTGTTAACATATATTGAAAACAATTTACTGATATTACCTACAAATGGCTTATGTACAGTCATATGAAAAAGTCTGAACACCCCCGTTCAGAGGACGTTTTGTTGATCTACTAAGTATCAAATAAGTAAACATCATCTCCAGAGGCGCACTTAAACGCAGCATTTTTAAACCCAAACTTCAGTGCACAGTTCCAATTTTTATACTGAGTTTAGACAAGCAACATTTTCTCTGTATGTTAAATTCAACAAATTAATGTTAAATTTCAATTAAAAAAATCAACAAGACATTAATTTCACCAGGGCCGCCTAAACATTTGCATTGACTGCATGTTGTGGGTTATTGGCATCCAAACGTAACCATGTGAAAAGAATGTAAAGTAATTTATTAAAATGAGAATCTTTGTGCTAATGTAGGACATTGAGGACACTGTCCACCTGAGACTTCTCATTAGTATTTCTGTTTGGCCAGACATTAAGAACTATGGACCCGTTTTTCTACATCTTTATTTTTTTTGTCAGCTGGATTTCTCTTCTGATTCAGTGATTAAAGCTAACATATACAAGTAAGACAATAACAACCCTGAAAGAACACTTTGGAAACTCTTCATTTACCAACATGAAAGTATTAGAAGACAGTTTTCCCCCATCAAAAGCAAAGATTATTAAACTAAGTAAAAGGCCACAATGTCTTTCAGTTCATTCTAGAAGATTCATGTGAGCAAGACCCTTGAAAATGTTTGCAAATGAGCAGTGAAGTCATGGCTGAATGAAAATATACAACAAAAAGTAGGTATGAAATTCAGTGTGTTCCATGTTTAGTTTTATAATTTATTATAAATATTTCCCCAAGAGCTCCTACACTGAGACCACCCTTCATATATATATAATTTCCAGTCAAAACGGCTGTAAGAAATTCAATTTTCTGCATTAAGAATTTGATGCATCCACTCTTTGCCTTTATTACAGCTTCCATTCTTTTTAATAGTCTCGCTTTCAGCTTTTCAAAGAAATCTGCAGGGATATTTGCATATCTCCAAATTTTAGTCTTAGACATTGGTTGTATTTTCCGCTTCTCACAATCCAAGTAACCCCTAACACATTATGGACTCTGGACTGGACGGTCTTTTGTTTTGAGAACACCAGCACTTTTGTTTAGTTTGCAAATGTTGTTCAGTTTTGTCTCAGTCGACAGCTACACATCCTTTCAGACCCATAACATCTATGCACTTTAATATCTGCCTTTGATTTCTCAAAGATAAAAGTTCTGTTGCTCTAATGCTGACAGTTTTGGTGGTCTTGCACAGCTGCTAGGACTCATTTTCTCTATATCTTTTAATGCTTTCTGAACTCCAGGTCTGGAAAGATTTTCATCTGTTATCATTTGACATCCCCCTTCCTTATGCTATGCTCTTCCTTATGACCTAACTAATCTCCTCAGAAGTATCTTCTTCAAAGTGAATAACTTAAGGCTGTTTAGACTGGAAATGAAATTATAATAACATTCACACTACATCATTTCTTAACATCTTCTGATCAGCATAACGTTCAATAATTAATATTTAGGGTTTAATTTGGGGGATTTTTTCCTCCACAATTATAAGGTGAACATTCATATCAGGGGTATCATATCATTCATATCAACTATTTAACAAAAAAAAAACTAATTAAGTTTGCTCCATTACTCAATGAACAAATAAACCAACATAAGACAAGAACATAAAAACAGGAACACAAAAAAAAGTACTGAGATAATCTGAAAAAAAGCTCAAAGCTACAGAAAGTCCATTGCAGTCCACAGACAAAGATCCTTTCGTTCAAGTGATCCTTCTCATTAAAAAGCTTTTCCTTCAGCTTCCTCTTCGTTCAGTGTTCATCATTAGGTGCTAGGGGGTGATAGAAGGCAACGCTCGGCAGGTTTGTTGGCACACCCTTACCTCTCGCCTGGAACCCATCAGCATTGCTCTACATGCAATGTATCTACCCTGGTCCCTGGAACACCACTGCCCTGCACGTTTTAGTGTTTTCCTGCTTTCTCTTTACCCCCCTCAACTCAGGAAGGATTTGATAATTAGCTGATTATTTAGATAAGGACCAGGAAAACTCCGAAACATGAAAACAGGGCTACTCCAGGATCCAGGACTGAATATCTGACCTAGACTGTGGCCTCTATCTCTTGTGGATCATCGCCCTCTAGCAGGCTGTAGGAGGCATGACTTTGGAAGGGCCTTTGCAGTGGATGGCATAGCAGCTTTGCCATACAGTTGTAAAGCTCGATGGCAGGGCCACACAGCGACACTTCAAAGCGGTAGCACATCCCTTTAGAGTCCAGATTAGAGAAGGATGCATATATATCCTGCAGACATGACACACAGTCAAGTTTCCATTTGAGAACTAATGATGCATTTATACTTCTACTAGCTGTAGCCTAGTAAGTTTTAAGCAAAACAAAGTCGATGATGCAGAGAAATGTGAAATAAAAGTACCCTCCAGCTGTTGTCGTCCACTTGTTCTTCTGCTCCATTGTGAAGGTAAATGACATCAAAGAAGAAATAAGGGGAGCGAAGCATCTTCTGGAGGAAAAAATAAATAAATTGGACATATAATCTAGATGCACTCAAGCCAAACAATGTCAAAAAATTAGAAGATCATGACAAGACCTGCTCACTTACACTGACGGCATCTGACGGGTTGAACTGCAGCTGACCTGCATGCCGACTGTAGATGAGGAGAGTACGAACCACGAAAGGAGGTGGAATCGTCTGAATGTTGTCCATCAATGGAAGCTCAATCTTCTGGAGACTGCAAGCAGACGTTGAAAAGCATGCAATAACATTTATTTAAGAGCCAAACATTATGGTCTGATTGTGCTGGCTTTAATGAGGTTATAGTACATACAACAAAACTCACATTACATTGAGAAGATCTTCCAGGTCTACATTAAAATGTTAAGGGATGCATCTTATTACTCCAACATGCAGTATTACACCTTTCCATTTTGTTCAGCTTAACCTCCAGTGGCACAATGAATATGACAGTTAACATGAAAAGGATACTGAAGGATTCGCAGACATTTGTTTCCAGGTCATATAAACAGCTGCATAACTCCCGTGGGTCAGAGGTGAAGCCTGATAACTACAACAAAAAACTGTTTTGAAAATCTCAAACTAGCAGGTCATGTTTTGGTTCTGCACTTGCTCTCAAACAACAAAAGGGTAGTTGTCATACTTTCTATTGGTTCACAGAGCCCTTCAAGCTTTAACAAAAAGACCACTCAATTGTTATCAATGTACCAATGATCCTTCAATTATCAAAACTCTATATATCTCTCTGGCATATAATGCAATGCAAGTTTAACTACATGTTCTGCCGATATCTGACTAGATAAAAAAACATCATATTGTAAAAAACACACAAATCACACTGGGACTCTTATAGTGAATATTTTATTCTATTGGCATTATCCTATCCTAATTTTATCCAGTTTAACCTACAGTTGATACAGTTTTGTCAGACTGATTCCACGCTAGAATACTCACCCATAAGGCATCATCATTTACCACCACCAAGGCAAACTCGTGTCTTTTGTCTATTTTATGCTTTGTTCTCACAAACATCTCAATCATTTTCTGGGAGATATTGAGGGCATTTGTCTTGGATCTGAAGATGAGCAACAAAGAGTTGTAATGAACATAACCAAACTTGAACCACACAAACTTGAAACATACAGATTTCCATAGGAGATGGGTTGAAACCAGACTGAAGCGTCATACCCATTGAAGGACTCCAGTTTCTGCAGTGACATCTCCTCTGATAAATCCAAACAGATTATCTAATTAAAAGAAATAATACACAGCATTAAGTAGTACACTTAATCAAAAACACTCGCAGCTTTCTTCGTTGCTTATCAGTCTTAAGTACAGTTCAGATAGGTTTTCCAGAAGTTTGTGAGTCAATGTTACCACAAGACATCTGTTATGTCCATGACTGAGCACAATGACTGACTTAACGCTGCCAGAATTCCTGCTCCTCTGAAAAAACCTGGATTTTATTGATTCGTGCTATATTTTAGGCCAGTGCATATTAGCTTATTTAGCCCACAGAGAATATAAGTAAGTACTTTCTTACATATTTTATCAAACTTCAGAACAATAAAAAAAAACACTCCTCTACCACAGGACCTAAAAATGTTACAGCCTGGGAAATGCACAACCACATCCGAAAAAAAAGCACTAAACTCTGGCAATAATTATGCTACTACATCTCATCATGTAAAATGAATCCCATCCAATTAGTGCTTTTGACTTACTACTTTTTCAGGGCAGTTGACTCTTGGTGCTCGTATCTGGAGCTCTGCAGGTGGAGGAATTTGTGGCGGCACAGAGGGCTGGGTGGATTTAGGCCTGTCTTTTGCTGCAGTCACTGGAGCAGTCACGCTGGCTGTAGTGGTGGCTGCAACGGCCGCAGTTGGGGCAGGGACGGTCGTGGTGATTGTGGATGTGGAACTTGGAGGACTATCAGTACTGGAGGCCTCACCTTCACCCTCTACTCGACTGCCCACTGCAGGCTGGGGCGGCGGAGTGCTGTTTAAACTGCCGTTGCTGCTGCGTCTGTCCTCCGCTCCCTCAGGGTTGGAGCGGGTCCTGGGGCGCTCCTCTCCATCTGCTGGGCCTGGATCTGAAGTCTCCATAGTACCCAGCCACTGGTCATATGCAAAAAACCACCACAGGTGAGCCACCGCAAGGTGGGTACATGTGCTCAGTTCCACATGCTTAGTTTCACATGCTTAAGTACAATATTGATCATAATTTGAGGATTTTTGAATAAAATAAACTTTTATATGACTAATTATACTTTCAGTTCATACTTCATTTCTGGCTTTCATTCTGTTCTGTTTGACCTGTAATGCTTTGCTGTCACTCGTGTTTTATGTTTGAGCTTCGAGAAGAAGTTGAAAGGAAACAAACAGGACCTACTTAAAGAGGCGTTCATTTCTACAACTAGAGTTTAATATTTTTTGACATGCTAGTTTATAGTACAGCATCAGTGTTGTCTCACTACACTACCCAGCATGCATTATGCAAACACACTATAGAACCACTGGGAAATCCTACAACACTCAACAAGCCTGACTGATAGCCTGGCCACTGATCTTGTTTTACATTAGTGATGTAGCACTAATCTCCAACTTTTTTCTTTGTCAAAGGAAAAAAAAATTCAGCCAACCGCCAACTTTCCACCCTTAGATTACTGTAAAATTTTACTTCCTCCTTCAAGATACATCATCCAAAATCTTAGACAAGAGACTACTGCAGCCCCACTGTACGAGATGAGTAGGCATATTTACGATGCAGTGACAGCAAAGATTTCATTTTGCTGTAGTATCCCTTTATGTTCTTGCCCTAATAAATACTGCCTATACTTTGTGTTAAGTTTTGCTGCAGTTCTACTGAGGACACACTGCACTTATACTGTTTTAGACCAGTTATGTTTGTTGTCAATACTGACAATACTGCATTACTTTTGCTTGAGAAAGGTTCTAGGCTCCTCCCTCCTCTACAAACTACCAAGACATGAAAACCACATTCCATTTAACTTGACTACGCTCTTAAAAAATGGTTCTTCAAGGGTTCTTTCATAAAGACATTGGTTCTATAAAGCGCCACAAACACTTTAAGAACAATTTACATGCATGAAATGGTGCTTTGCATAGTGAAATGGCTCTTAAAGGGGAATTTCACCAATTTTTCAAACTTTCTGTGAAGGAACCTTTTAAGGCATTAAACTCAGACGTGTGGTTATCACCACCACTGTGAACAATTCTCATTTGACTGTGATTTTCTCTGGAATAGAGCACTTCACACCGAACCACTCTGAATAACGTTATGCAAAATGTTTGATAAATGGGTGGTGTTCCCCTTTAAAACTGATGGAGAATGTGTTGTATATGGTTTTATATAGGACCAAAAGAACAGAACCTTTTCAAGAAGGTTCTATATAGAACCATATACAACATATTCTCCATCAATCTGAAGAACCATTTCACCATGCAAAGAACCATTTAAGCATGCAAACAGTTCTTTGACTTTGCATGGAAAATATATAGAACCATTTTCTTTACTAAGGAACCCTTGAAGGGCCATCTATTTTAAGAGTGTATCACGCTAGGTGTACTACGAATAAACAATCACAGGGGCATTTCATATATTATTATCGCAAATTCTGCATAGCATTATTTTAAAAGTCCATGTCCCAGGTCACTGGCTGCATTGTCAGTGACAGACATGAGCAACAAACAGGGGGATCTCGACCCATGTTTCAAAATTTTCAATTACTTGGTTGAGGTGTAAAAAGTCACTCAACGTCGTTTGGTCTGAAATGCGCTCTTTAAAAAACCTACAAGTCAGAACTGTTCACAGCGGTGGTGATTTGAAGCATTAAGCCCTCTACAAGCTCCCTTACTAAAGGTTATTACAAATGGTTATGGATAAACTGCCTGACATCTGGGATGTTGTTTTACGAAAGTTTTGAGGAGATTTTGGTTCTAAAACATATATTTCTTTAAAATCTGTTCCTGCGGAGGGGTACATACAGCGAATTCCTAAATTTCCTTTGGGATCAATAAAGTATCTATCTATCTATCTATCTATCTTGTGAGGCAACATTTAACGTTAACAATATTTTATCATCTACATTAATCACTTCACTGCCTTTTGGCTAAGATCAAGTGCAGTATCTGTTCTTATTAGTTTAATCTGATACATCCTCTGCATGAGGACTACATATTAAAAGCGCGGTGGCTAGCGCTGTCGCCTCACAGCGAGGAGGGCCTGGGTTCGATTCCCCTGCCGGGTGACCGTGGTTCTCTCTGTGTGGAGTTTGCATGTTCTCGTGTCTGCATGGGTTTCCTCCCGGTTCTCCGGTTTCCTCCCACAGTCCAAAGACATGCAGTCAGGCCAGTTGGACATGTTACATTGCCCCTAGGTGTGAGTGTGAGTGACTGTCTGTCTGTCTGCCCTGCGATGGACTGGCAACCTGTCTAGGGTGTATCCTGCCTTCCACCCGAAGACTGCTGGGATGACTTCTCCAGCACCCCCCCGCGACCCTGACGGAGAAGCAGCTTAGAAAATGGAAGGATGGATGGATGGATGGATGGATGGATGGATGGAAGGAGATGGAAGAGGGGCTTGCTCCGTCCACTCCACGCATCGACCTGGTATTGCAGTACCTCCGGGAACGGTGCACTGCCTCTTTATGGGCAGTCGTGGGCTGGAGGTTAGGGAATTGGCCCTGTGACCGGAAGGTTGCTGGTTCAATCCCCAGCACCAACAGTCTGTGACTAAGGTGTCCTTGAGCAAGACACCTAACCTCCAACTACTCCCCGGGCGCCGTGGATAGGGCTGCCCACCGCTCCGCCCACCATGTGTGCTCACTGCCCCTTATATATTTGTTTTGTAGACATGACGACATGAAAAAAAGCTACTCTGAATGACAAAATTTCAGCAACTGAATTCAACAGAAACTTGGAAAAATCTCTGGAATCTGAAAGGACACAAAACTAGCTAACGTTAGTTAAATATTGCCAAATGTCGTTTCAAAGCGGCTAGAAAACGACGGAGAATAAAGTCCAAAAAAGTCCTTCTGATAAACTGCCTAGGGTTTGTTTCTAGTAATTAGTTAAAGCAGAAATTCACACCAAAACAGTGACAAACACCGGATAACTAGTTAAGTAGCCTCGGTGCGCTAAGCTGACTAGCCGGGAGCCCCAGCGCTGTGATATGAGCAGCCAGGAGCTTCTGTCTGAGAGCAGCATCACAAAAAACAACACGCGACCGACAGCAATGCCATTCCAGGAATATATTCGTCTCTACCGCTTACCCGAGCCTTTAAATCGCTGTTAGCTTCAGGAAAGATCGATCTCCACAACACTTCCTCATGCGAGTCTACTTCACTGATTCACTCAGAGGTCGAGGAGACAGATTGGAGCAGCTCCTCCACCTACAGGTCCAGAGTTCCCATTACAGCTCAGCCTCCACCAAACCAGCACCTGATCACATCCACACATCACACCTACATCACTTATTTTCTCCTTAGCTCTGTCTCGTTTTTTAAAATGGAGATACAACTTAGGATGGATACCCATTCCCACTAGGTAGAGATGGAAAATCGATTTTGAGGCAACAGTATCTCAAAATGTTGATTTGGTACGTCAAAACACTTTTCTTAAAAATTCTGAGCTCTGTAGAAATAAAGACTTATTTTCTCGAAATATTGACTTCACATATCAAAATACTGATTCACCGTTCCAATATTAACGGCTTATTTACCCAAAGTGTTGACTTACTTAGTCAGAATAATGACTTATTTTCCTGTAATAACTATGTTCTTAAGCTATAATAACTCATTATTTTGGCACATCAGACTTTTTCTTGACAAATTAAAATCTTGAGAAATTATGTCATTTATTTCAAGACACTAAATAAATATTTTGTGCAAATAAGTCATTATTTTAAGATATTAAGTCAAACCTTTGACATATTCCCAGAAAAAAATAGGGGAAAAAAAAGATGATGGTTCTTCAGTGATTCTTTAGAGAAGAAAATGTTTCAGCATAGAACCATGTACACATGAAAGGGTTCTTCAGATTGAGGGAAAATGCGCATGAATATTCTATAGATGGTTCTATATGGAACCGTTTTGAAAAATGGTTCTTCTTTTGTTCCAAGCTTGACATCATAACAATAGAAGAACCCTTTTGGCTGCTATATGGAGCTTTTTCAAAAAGGTTCTATACAGAACCATCTACAGCACATTGTTCATTGAGCTGAAGAACCATTTCTTGGTGCAAAGAACCCTTTAAGCAAAGGGTTCTTTGAGTGTTCATGGGTCTATACGGAACCATTGTCTTTACTAATGAACCCTTGAATATATACTCTTTTGTATTTTTAATGTTATATTTGGCATTCCTAGCGAGGAGCAAAGTAAGCTTTTCATTGTATATAAGGAAACCTTTCCTCTGTGCAAATGACAATAAACACTTTGAACTTGAACCATAACAGTAACACAGCTGCTGCACAATAGGAAAAGATTTTGGTGTGTTTGTGTTGTTAATTGCACAGATTTCAGCATAATTGATGAGCAGAATTCGTAAATTGGTTTTTATGTATGAAACACTTAAAGATCAAAATTACGTCAGTGTTTCTTCTTCTCACTTGTTTTTGAGTATGGTCTATCTGTCGTGTGCAAGGAGTAATTATACCTTTAAGAGAAAAGGACGTCTCACTTCTCCAGTACCTGTTTAATGTGGATGTTTATGTATTTTACATACATAACTGGTCATATTTTAGAAAAGTGATTAGCCATATTTTAGAATATTTTAGATAAGTGTTTCTAAGCTGTAACCTAAAAATGTTCATGAAAATGAACCAAAAACAGGCCTCGCTTTGAAAGAATGCCTAGAATTAGGCCCTTTGTTTAGGTTACCTCAGTCTGAAGGTTGTGCCATGCTGCTATATCTAAATCTGTACACTACAAAACTTCAAACTTGAATTTTTCTCAGTCTTTTTTTCAGCTTTTCCCACCGCCTTTTCGATCCCACCTTCAACAGAGACAAGCCTAAAGCAAAACAGGAAAAGATCTCACAAGAGCATGGGTGGAGGTTGTGATCATGGCTTCCCTTAGCAAGATACCAGATGTCTTTATCACAATGTGAGGGGAACGTGAACCTCTGTGGATTTATTTCAAAGCTCAAAGCTGCAACTGGCTAGCAAAGAGGTGGGTTGGTCTGACAGCAGTGCATGCCAAGAGACAGGCACAGTGTGGAACTACTCAAGGCTATAATCACACAGAGCAAAAGGACAGCAGCCCCTGTTCACAAGCCTGAGGCTCTACATCTGTGTTCCCAAGCAAGGAGATAGGGTTAAAGCTGACGAGAGATCAGCACGATGACAGAGGTGAGTCTTTGCCGCTTTGCGTGCCGACCTTTGGGTGACTGATGTAAATTGTATTACTCAGGGCTCCCAACCGTCTATTTTTAACCTCTTTTTATTTACAATGAAGCTGGTAAAAGCAAGAGATTTCATAGAAGTCAAGGCTACATGTAGGAGCTTAGAAACCACAGCATGAAGCTGAATGTTAGTCATAAAGCTCTTTCATACATTCATATCAGAACTGTTACTGTGGTGTGTGATTGCACTGTATGATTTCGTGGTGTTTTTTTTCCACTTGCTGTGCAGTGGTCACCTTATATCGATGAGAAACTTGGCACTGACAGAGCTCGTTATTTAGAAGTGAAACCTTTAAACTGCATGGGGCCTGTATAACACATAACTAAAGTCACTGGAGACGTCATACTAAAAATAAGACATAACATTATTCACTGAGTGATGAGGCTTCAGTTGAAGCTTATGTGATTAAACCAAAGTTAAACACATGTTTATAGGATTCTAAAGTAATAAAGTGAATGTTAAGAATTCAGCTTTTTCTCAAGTTAAATTTGTGGCTACAGAAGCAGGAAGCAGGATGTGTCTGTTTCCTGCGTTTCCTCTGCTCAAAAGAACAGGCTGCTGAACAATCTGTACAACCACATGTGACCTGTCTATGGCTTGTTTTCCTAGACACTGTGCTGTATATATACAGACTGTCAAAATTGAAAACCTAAAGTTTTGTACATGACTTACAAAACAAGCCATTTTACCACAAGCTTCCACCATATAAGTGCATTTTGTAGGTTACAGTTACAAACTGTAGTCAATCTGTTGCCATCTGAGCGGCGGTCACTTTCCATAGGTGGACGGGCTAGCAGCAACAGATGGGCCACAGTCAGGAAACCTAAGAGGTCCACCTATATGGTAGTTGTTTTTGAATAAAATGGCCTTTGAGTGTAAGTACTAGATAGGTGTACCTAATAATAAGTATGTATTTAAAGTGTTGAGTTTCGTCCCACAGAAGAATGACACACTGGCGTCTGCTGACTCAGAGCTGGCCCAGTGCGAGGCAGAGGTGAGCACTTTACTCCGAATTATAGCTGAGCTCAATGTGAAGATGGGCGCCCTGCAAATACCACGGTAATCACACAATGAATGGTAGATTTTGCATAGATTACACTCTTAACAAGGGTACATGCAGTGTTAATGTTCAGTCAAGATGGCCATTAAGTATTAAGTGATTCATTTTCAGGACTAGAAAAAAGCAGAAAGCATATATTTCACAGAGAATTACACAGAAGCCAACAGATGTCACATTTTCAGTATTGAGTTTGTCTGTTTGTTCTTTTTATGACAGCTTTCTTTCAAGAAACTAGCTTTCAGTTTTTCAAAGAAATCAGCAGGAATATTTCCTACACCTCTAAGTTCAGGCTTCGAAGTTGGTTGCATTTTCTGCATGGTAAACACATTCAGTGATGTTGAGGTCTGGTCTCTGGGGTGGTCAGTCCACTGTTCTGAGAACACTAGCAGCTTCTTTGTTTGAATTGCAAATTTCCTTTTCTCAGATACAGCTTCTTGGCAGCTACACATCCTTTCAGACCCATGGCTTTGAGTTGTCTTCTCACAGTGAAAGGATGGAGAAAAATTGTATCTGAGACTGGTACACTGGATAGATTCCCTGAAGCTGAAGTTTCTTATTCTCATTTACCATCTCATTTACCACCTTAAATGAAGTAGCAGTTATGTTCTGGTGCCTGTACTGGTGCTAACCTGTTTATCTTATAGTAAAAGTTTGGGTTTTCAGTTCTTGCACAGTTTTTAGGAATCCCAATCCTTTTTTTCAGCTCCTGCATGTACATTGATTATCTGATGTCCTCAGAAACATCTGCTGGAAATGACTTGTACAACCCCAATTCCAATGAAGTTGGGACATTGTGTAAAACATAAATAAAACCAGATTATGATGATTTGCAAATCCTTTTGAACCTATATTCAATTGAATACATTACAAAGACAAGATATTTAAAGTTCAAATGCACACACACACATTTTCTAAGCCGCTTCTCCGTCAGGGTCGCGGGGGGGTGCTGGAGCCTATCCTAGCGGTAATCGGGCGGAAGGCAGGATACACCCTGGACAGGTCGCCAGTCCATCGCAGGGCAGACAGACAGACAGACATACACAATCACTCACACACTCACACCTAGGGGCAATGTAACATGTCCAATTGGCCTGACTGCATGTCTTTGGACTGTGGGAGGAAACCGGAGAACCCGGAGGAAACCCATGCAGACAACTTTATTGTTTTTTGCAAATATTTACTCATTTTAAATTTGATGCTGATTTAATTTGATGCAACACGTTCCAAAGAAGTTGGGACAGGGTCAACAAAAGACTGGGAAAGTTGAGGAATGCTCAAAAAACACCTGTTTGGAACATTCCCCAGGTGAACAGGTTACAGGGAACCTTACAAGGTTGCAAGGAATTTAGAGATTTCATCATCTACAGTCCATAATATCATCAAAAGATTAAGAGAATCTGAAGAAATCTCTGCAAGTAAGCGACAAGGCAGAAAACCAACACTGAATGCCCGTGACCTTCGATCTCTCAGGCGGCACTGAAACCGACATCATTCTGTAACAGATATTACCACATGGGCTCAGGAACACTTCAGAAAACCACTGTCAGTGAACACAGTTCATCACTCAATCTACAAGTGCAAGTTAAAACTCTGCCATGCAAAGCGAAAGCCGTATATCCATACCAACCAGAAACGCCGCCGGCTTCTCTGGGCCCAAGCTCATCTGAGATGGACTGACGCAAAGTGGAAAGAGCCCACATTTCAAATTGTTTTTGGAAATCATGGTCGTGTCCTCCAGGCCAAAGAGGAAAAGGACTGTCTGGATTGCTATCAGCGCCATCAAAGCCAGCATCTCTGATGGTGTGGGGGTGTGTTAGTGCCCATGGCATGGGTAACTTGCACATCTGTGAAAGCACCATTAATTCTGAAAGGTACATACAGGTTTTGGAGCAACATATGCTGCTATCCAAGCAACATCTTTTTCAGGGACGTCCCTGCTTATTTCAGCAAGACAATGCCAAGCCACATTCTGCACGTGTTACAACAGCATGGCTTCATAGTAAAAGAGTGCGGGTACTAGATTGGCCTGCCTGCAGTCCAGACCTGTCTCCCATTGAAAATGTGTGGTGCATTATGAAGCACAAAATACGACGACGGAGACCCTGGACTGTTGAGAAACTGAAGTTATACATCAAGCAAGAATGGGAAAAAATTCCACCTACAAAGCTTCAACAATTAGTGTCCTCTGTTCCCAAACGCTTATTGGGTGTTGTTTAAAGGAAAGGTGTTTTTTGAGCATTCCTCAACTTTCCCAGTCTTTTGTTACCCCTGTCCCAACTTCTTTGGCATGTGTTGCAGGCATCAAATTCAAAATTAGTGAATATTTGCAAAAAACAAAGTTTATCCATTTGAACATTAAATATCTTGTCTTTGTAGTCTATTCAATTGAATATAGGTTGAGAAAGATTTGTAAATCATCGTATTCTGTTTTTATTTATGTTTTACACAACGTCCCAACTTCATTGGAATTGGGGTTATACTTAGTGGCTGTTTTGCCTGGAAATTAAATAGACGAAGGATGGTCTCTGACGTTTGTACATTACTGTAGTGTTATTGATGAGAAACAGCACATCAAAATTTATGAAGCATCAAAATTTATTGGACTGTATTTTGCACTCCCTTCTGGTGAATCTTTTGCTTGCTAAATGTGAGTAAGTGAGTTACAATCTAGTTCTATGAAGAGCTTCACATCTAAGCCTAAGTTGAAAAAGTTGCTATTGGGAGTGATGCCAAAGAAAAAAGTAAATATTGATTCCCCAAAAAACAGAGAATGTATTTTAAAGAACTGTTCTTGTAAACAAGATTGTGAGTGTGAAGAACCTTTTTAAGCTTTTTGAAATTCTGCACAATGTGAACATTTTATACGAGTTAAAGGGACCATTCATTCAGCTAAAGAACCCAAGAACTAGGGTTCTTTTTTCGAGACTGTGTGTCTGAAGACCTAAAACTGAAAATTTCTCTCCACCAGGGAACCAAAAAATTGTGAGTCACAGGGCCAGGCCTGCACGGCTGTTTCAAGTTTGAGCTCCAGTCCACCAGCACCACAGCCGAGCCCAGTGGTGGACACTGGCACAGCATCTGTGGAGTCAGTAGCCAAGCAAGGTCAGTTATGTGAAGGCATGTTTCATTTAAGTCTCAGCATCAATGACACTAAACTGTACATTAGAAAGGGCAGGGTACACTTTAAATCATGTCCTGACTGACATTCCTATGCATAGTTTTAAGGATTATTATACCTGCATATGAAACTTATTAATGTCTTGCACATTTTCAGAAGTCAGATCTTGTTATTCACTTAATCAAATCCTAAAATATTTACACATCCATTGAATTTAGTAATACTATTTATTAACTAATTACATATGCTTTAAACTGCACTTGTACAAGTATAGGTGGCAGTGAAGAGCTATGGGCAAGGCTCCAGCAAGTTCTGTCCAGTCTAGAGTCTTCGGCCAGCAGGGGGAGAACGCTGGTCGAGCCCTATGTTCATGATGATGGAAAAACCCAGGCAGAGCATATTACTGCAGCACGTGAGAGCTGGGTTCAGGCCACAGAAGTAAGCTTCCATCCTGCACTCAGGATGAAATACATCAGCCCTAAAAGAACTGCTGCCTATTACTTTCCTTAAGGGAATAATTCTAACATTGGTAATAATGAAAAAAAAAATAGTAGTCGCTAATTAGTATGATGTCAGTCATAATAATGACCCAAAAAGCCTCTGTTCATAATTTGCCATATTAAAGGAGTAGTTCAGTGAAAAATGATATTTAACCATTTTTCCTCTTGTAGCCTATTTGGCATCTGAACTTGTTTAGTTTTGCACTTTCAGTATCTTAAACAGTGCCATAAACCCCATAAGAAAGTCTATCTGAGATTAGTAAACAATGCAGTTTGTTCAATGCTAATATGGTGGTTAAAAGCTCCTGTTAGTTGTTAGCTACTTTAGTCCTATAGCTTCAGTTTTAAACTAGTTAAGCAAATTTCAAATACTAAATCTCAGCTGATCAGCTACATTTGGGATAGTGGTGTACATTAGATTTTTAACTAAACTATTGTTTTGTTTTTAAGTTAAGCACTCTTGAGGTTTTTAGTTTAAGAATCATGTTCTAAATGAGAACAACAAACATGAAAAAATGAGCAAGTTTTTTTTTAGGTTTTTAGATTTGTAGGTAAAAATAAAATAATCCTCCTTTACACAAAAAAAGCTCTGCTGATTAAAACACAGTTTTAACAATAAATGGTCTTAAACACTGGAGTTAATGTAGAACTGCTAATTCATCCTTTAACCCTGAAGGTTAGCACGGACTGCTAGCTGGTAGATAACAATAAGACAAATAGAAAGATTTAAGACGAACATCAATGGTTTAGAAACAAATGGACTCAATTTTATTTATAATCACCCAGCTTTCGAATGAGAAGTGACTTCAGCCTCATAAAAAGTCAAACGTTAAAAGACATTTTCCAAAAAACTATTAAACTTTTGCAGAACAGTTTCCTGCTGGAGATGTGAGAAAAGCAGCTATAACTGGCATAAAGCTTAAAGTACTTCTGCACTGTCTTTTATGTTACATATTTTTCAGGCCTTTACTAGGACATTATCACATACTGAGACATGTTTCCAGCCAAGACAGTAAAGCATTACTTCAAATGGACATAAAATGTTTGATTTTTGTTGAAAGGACAAAATGGCTCTTCTCTGTCAACCCCTGTTCTAGGCCTATGGTAGCCTAAACTGATTCATTTTAAATAGGATTTAAAAATACCCATTAGCCTTGCATTGCTAATATTTTCTGGAATGCTATTTCAGAGTAATGGAGGTAAGAAAATGATCTTCCACCAACTGAGCTAGTAATCCTAAGTGTTTTAAACTCTGCTTCAGGTGTTGGAGGAAATGGAAAGGGAGCTTGGAATCTCTTACACATCTGCATTACCTTCTGAAGAGCGTCAGCGCTATCAAAAAGACGTGCTCTCGCTGGATAAATTCAACCGAGACCTCATTGCCAACATACAGAGTCGTCAGGATGAACTGAAGAGTGCAGAGGGGGCCATTCTGGAGATGGAGGAAGAGAAGAAAAAGCTTCGAGAAAAGGTAAAAAGACACTTAAGTAAGAAATGTCCATTGACTATGTTCACCATAAATATGTCTTTTGTCAACAGCTGGAGGAGCTCAAAAGAAAATGGTTGATTTGGGCAAGTCCTTCCCCACCCAGGAGTCCATCCTTGTCCTCTAGTAGGACCCCAAGCCCCTGCTGGTCCTCTCCTGCATTTCCTGGGTCTCCCCTGCTGTCACGCAGGCTGCCTGTCTCACCTCCAGCCTCCCCATCTCTGCCCCCTCGAGCCCATCCCTCCAGCTCCATGCTGGAGACGGACACTGAGCGGCTCCAGAGGTGAGGCACAGGCCTGATACAGTGCCTTACAAAAGTATTCAATCCCCCTAAAAGTTATCACCACTCTAAATGGATGGATTACAAATGGATGGATTCTAAACATATTTTTACGATCAGTGTTTTTATTCTGAAGTCATTTTAAAGCCAAATGTTTTTCTGCAAATATTTTAAAGAGTGATTTTCTTGAGAAGAAAATGTGGCCACAGATAAAAGGTTATTATTTAAAATACATATAAAAAAATAACTCATTTTGGTTCGAAAAAGTAATGTTACACTTTCAAAATGCCGATTGAAAAAGCAATGTTTTCAGAAATCCAAAAGCAACTAGGTACAGAGAAAAGTTTAAACGAATTCAAACATGATAGGCCTAAGCATCGTACTAGTTTCAAATTATTAAATGATTAGACAAATGTTTACTCACCTGAATGTGTCCAGAGTGATGAATGATGAAGAAAATGATCTAGCTTGATGTTATAATACAATATTTACGAGTGCACCATACTATAAAAGTGGTGATCAAATCTAGAGGCAAATATATGAAATATTATATATAATTATATAGATAATTTCAGTACTTTCAGTAATTATTTATCATTTAATGACTGTACAGAATCTTGTTCTATTAACCTCCATTCAAAGTCAAGAAAGTTTTTTTTCTTCTCCTCT
Source organism: Pygocentrus nattereri (assembly GCF_015220715.1). Classification (NCBI taxonomy): domain Eukaryota; kingdom Metazoa; phylum Chordata; class Actinopteri; order Characiformes; family Serrasalmidae; genus Pygocentrus; species Pygocentrus nattereri. The sequence continues at coordinate 25,513,114 of NC_051225.1, read as the reverse complement.
ACAGTAGATAAAAAGATTTGTGATCAGGAAAAGATTTATAATACTCTATCACAAGTACTCTAATAAAAAAAATAATCAGTTAAAATGTATATTCTTCATAATCATCTTAGTGATGCCTGTGCAATTAGAATGATAAACAGGGTATCCTGCGAAGATGAGGCGGACGCAAGTGTGGAGAAAAGCAAAATTTATTATGGGCAAATCCAGGGTCATAGTCGATACAGTCCAGGGTCATAGAGACAACAAAGACCTGCACCACACAGGTGTCATGATTGGCCCCTCCCTGTCCTGTCCATGTGTTCATGTTGTGTTTTACTTCCCAGTCCTGTCCATGTGCTTCTTTGTTTTGGTTTTCAGTCCTGCCCCCTTGTTTTGTTGACTCCGCCCCTGATTAGTTCCACCTGTTTTCCACCCGTCCCTCCTTATCCTTGTTTTGTATTTAAGCTCTGTTTTTGCCCCTTGTGTTTGCTGGTCTTTGTTGGATATGTTTGAATTGTTGTTTGATTTGCTTGAATGTTATGTTAGAAGTGTTTGGATTTATGTTTAGTGGTCGTAATTCGTCATGTCTGTCCCCCATTCGATCCATGTTGGATCTTTGAACCTGGACTGTCATGACCACGATCCTGGATTTGCCCTCAATAAAAGTCACTTATCTCAGCGTATGTGTCCGCTTCCTCGCTCCTCGTTACAACAGGGGAAAACACAGGGCTGAAATACAACAGAGCAAAGGGAACAAAGGGAAAACAGGAAACAGGTTGAAACACAGGTCGGAACAATCAGGGGCGGAGTCACAAAACAAGGGGCCGGACTGGGAACCAAAGCAAAAAGCACATGGACTAGACCAAAACACAACACAAACACATGGACAGGACTGGGAGGGGCCAATCGTCACAATTATAAAGCCGTGTACAGCAGTCTAATGATTTTTCTCAAATCACTTTTGTGTGCATCACTGAAAGAGAGGAAACCCACACCAGCAGAATGCACGTATGCATTTTCGTAGTTTCAAATTTCATGTATATGAAGTTGCATTGAATCTTTGCTGTTATAAATTGCTTTTATATGGTAATTTGACTAATCACCAAATAATGTCTACTTCAGTACTTCCAAAGAGAATGAATACTTTTGTAAGGAACTGTGTCTCACTGGCAGAAACCCACCAAAATCTCTTCTCCATGAACATTTCTCTTCACTGAGTGCAGTATGGAGTCTGTTGTCACAGACAGTGTTGTGCACAGGTGCCTGGAGAGGCTGAAAGCAAGGAACGAGCGTCTCACGGCAGCTCTGGACAGACGGAAGAGCGAGCAGGAGCAGGTCAGCATGGCTCTCAGCCGCCATGAGGCCGACTGCTCCGCGCTGAATATGGCCCTGGCTTACTGGTGCGTTGCTGTGTTCTCTGCTTCAATAGTATGTGTACCACTAGAGAGTTAAACTGCTGTTCAAAAGTTTGGAATCAGTGTTCCTTAATGAAAACTAAACAATTAAATGATTCAAACTTGATAGGCCTGTGTATCATCCCACCTTCATGTTTAATTAATTAGACAAACCTTTTTCTGTACAGTATCTAGACTGATGTTATATTAAAATTAATAGAATGCCACATATTTCAAAAGTGGTGATCAAATCTAGAGGCAAATAGCTTAAGAAAATTACTATAAACATAAAAAAGTGTATTATTTAGCATTCAATAACTGGTTGTTTATTCTTGAAAGATTGAATAATTTAAATATAACTTTTGTTGTTTAATTTATTATATTTAAATCAGTGCTCTTGGGAACAAAACTTTCTATCTTCACTTTTAATGATTGTTATTTTGTTACAGAATTTGAAAATCTATTAAAATTTTATTTTGACCAATAGAAATGATCAAAAATAAAGTTAAAGTTTTTCCTTCTCTTGTAAAGTTACCATTTTGGAGATTTCTGTCATGACATAAAATATTTTATTATAAAATTATAAGAATATAATAAGTTATTATCGCATATCAGAATATACATATGAGTTTTGAACATTATGTTGAACAGTGAGAAAAATAAATACGTTATTCCAAACTTTTGAATGAAGATGTGCAGGTTCTCTTTGTTAGATTTTATTTGCAACAGTTTCTTGAAACTTACATTGACCTGAATTGTCTTTCTTATGTCTTGGCTCAACTGTAACAGTGTGAAAGGTCTCTGAGCAGGTATGGCCAAAGTGTGTGTGAGAGAGAGAGAGAGAGAGAGAGATAGACTAACTCTGACTTGTTGACTGACAGTGAAGAGTGTGAAGAGGCCTATAGTGATCTATTGTCCCTGTATGAAGCCAGGAAACAACAGAGTGCTGCGTTGGCAGGTGCTGTACACACTCTATATTAGTTATCTATGTCACATGTCACACACACACACACACACACACACACACCACAAACACATTTTTGTCTCCCACACCTCACACGTTTGTTTTTCTGCCTTTTCAGGATGTATTTATTTACCTCATGTATCTACAGCATCTATATGTAATACTATTGTGTCCTTTATGCATTATGCATATGTAACTACCTATGTATGTATACACACACACACACACACACACACACACACTTATAATAAAACGAAATGTATATATATATATATATATATATATATATATATATATATATATATATATAATCTGTCTATTTGCCTCTGTCTCCTTGTCACACTATGATCTCTCATTGCAGCACCATCTCCCCCAGAAAAGCCTGAGTGTTTGATTTCTGTTCAGGAACAGTCAGTCTGTAAACATGTGGACACTGCAGAGTCCACACAGTCCAGGTCTGTATGCAGCTGCTTATTTATTTTCACTATAAGTATAAATAAAACTGTAACTACTTAAATCAGTCAGATTCCATCAATCATTACACGGATGTTTTTGCTATGGGATGTTCTTAGGTGTTCAGTGAAATGATGACAGGCACTCTTTAAAAGGGCGTCTTTGCATGATGTCATAGAAGAAGCATTTCTTGGGTTCCCTAAAGAATCTTTCAGTGGAGGGTTCTTTAGAGAACTGCTTTTGTAAAAGAGATGTATTAGTGCAAAGAACATTTTTATGTAAAGGTCCTAAGAACAACCCTGAGGTTCTTTATACCTTCAGAACTTCCTGCACATTTACAAGCCTCCTTGTTTCCTAATTTTATGCTCAAAGTTACAAACTAAATATTACAGTCCACAAACAATATGTTTATAGCAATATAAAAATATACAATATGTTGCACATAAGATAAATTTAATCAGCCTTCAAATGTTTCAAAAGGTAATTGCTCAAAATACTGTATTTATTGTTTTTATTGTATAAAATAGATCAACATATTTTAATATTTAATACAGCATAAAAAAGCAAAACATTTGAATAGTTTTTGGTGTTTTTTCTGATGATTCAAGTTTGGCGTTTTAAAAATTTTGAAGTTTAACACTGGATTTTTCAAATGCTGGACTCTATAAGCAAATTAGCTATTAGCAAAAATATTGTTTTATTGGTATTGCCAGATATTTGTCTTTGGTCATGTTTGTGCAAATTGAAAAAATAAATTAGTATATATTTTCATGTTATAAATGCATATTTGGATATTCTATGCACATACAGTGCAAAACATGTTCACTGATAGTTTTTTTTATTGACATAATTAGCTACTTTCACAGTCGTTTATGTAGAAATACACAAGGTTGACATATTTTAATTACAGCTTATTACTGTAAGTGTACAGCAGAATACAGCTACATCACAGTAATCCTGTTTTCCAGTAAACTACAGTAAACTACTAGTAGCCAGTGATTTACTGTAATTTTACAATGGAATGCTTTACAGTGTTGTTCAGTAATTGCATAACTTTACCTTATTTTGCTAGTTTGTCAGCAGAGGAGTTTGAAGATAAGACTGGAATGATTCGGCAGAGAATTTCCCGGCTGAAACAGGACAGGGCAGTAGTGTGTATTCCAGAGCGCACAAGGACAGGAGAAGGGAAGCTGAGCCCTGATACAGGCACGCTAGCCGGAGCCAGGAGAAACAGCAGTGTCTCCTCAAATAACCCCAAAGGAGAGAAAGCCACACTGCTGTATGAGCTGGTCACTGTGAGGGTGAGATATTATTATTCACTATTTTTGAAATTTGGCTCAGGGTCCAAAAGAACGTCAGTTAACATTTCTGATGACTGGAGATAAATATACAGGAAGAGTAAAGTACTACTTTACTATGACTAATCTAAACTTTTGCACAGTGACCATTTTATTACCACTCATTTTTATTTCTGTTCACTAACATCTATCATTTAACTTAGAAATGTGCTTGTAAATTGTTGACCTAATACCCCCGAACATATTTTTCTCTCAGTATATTTCAACAAAATATTTGAGTGACTTGCTCATCTATAGTGACCTCGCTCTTTATACATGCTGCTTTAGTTATGCCTTGAAAACTGAACATAATAGGGTCTCTCTGATATATCATGTGGCCAATAAAACTGGCTAATATTGAAGCTCCACAGATTTATCAGCATCAACAGAAATCCCACCAATAAAGCACTGATAATATCTCTCTATAGGTTCCATAAGAAAATCATATTCAAGAATATGAGGCTATTTTGAAAACACGCACTAATGGAAACCCAGCATTCTGATGGTTTATGTTATTTAGACCCATATGCAAAAGTTTGAACACTTCTCTTCAAATGACAGATCTTCCTAATGTTCTAAGTGAAAATACGTTAACCCATCCTTTACAGGGAACAAAGTTAAATGCAGCATTTTTCTGCAAATATCATTGTTAAGGTCTATTTATTGACATATTGAAAAAATAAAACGCAAAATATGAGATGTGCCATACCACACAGCACAAGCCACATTTTATTAACTGTGCATTAGAGTGTACAGAAGTGTGTTCTCTGTAGAGGATGTGTGAACTTCCCCTTAGAAAATCAACAAAATGTCATTTGACCAGGGTGCACAGACCTTTGCACGACTGTACTGATTGTGAAGATAAAGTTATATATAGTTGGCATGTTTCATGTGTGTTGTTTAAGACTTTGTGAGTTTCAACTGTTTATTTAAATTTAAGAAATCTAAAAAGAACGGTCATAGTCGTATTTGAAAAATTACGACTGACAATCAGTAATTTAATATCAATCAATCAATCAATCAGTAAGCCTTAATAATTGCTGACTCCTGACAAAACCGTCAGGCCTTAGTATTACTGGAGTCTACACACAGTGTCTGAACTGGCTGGTTTCCCCGGGCTGATTGGCAGGAGGAGATGTCAGAGCTGCGGGGGCTCATCAGACTGAAGGAGAAGGAGAGACGCTGTCTGGAGTTCTCTTTGATGGCCCAGAGGTGTCAGGACGTAGCCGGGGCTACGATAGCAGAGAGCCTGCGAGAGGAGTTGGATGACAGGAGAGCAGAGCAGCAGGTGCTCCATTAACTTTTACTAAGGGAAATTAGAATTAGGACATGGCATGGTCCAGATGATTCAAACCCATGCTGCCCACGGACCTGAATAATTTTTGAAGTTGGGGTACATACCAGTTTTAAGAGAAATTACTTATTCATTCACTACAGATGTAATTTAACCTCTAAAACTCTAAGGGCCTTGACACACAAGCTGATGTTAAGGAGTTACTGCCAACAAAGGCCAATACAAGACTGCTTTCACATCTTCTGTGAAAAGCTATATGCCACACCACAGTGACTATGTCTGTAACAATGCATGTACGGTTTGAAATAACTCTCCACACCAGGAGGTGGAAGTAGTCCATAGCTAGTTTGCTATTTTTGCTTACTGTTGTTTGTCTTATCGTGCACTGATGAACAGCCAATCGGATAACCTCTCACTGCTGGCCTCAAACACCTATCAACCTTACTCCTACATCCTATAATACTTTGAGTGGCTTATGAACAGGACTTCCTTCTAAATGTAAACAGGCTATATTTTAATTACTAATAACATCTTAACATGATAGAAATATAGGATTACATAAAAAGGTAAATAATGATTATTATTGGGATTCTTGAATGCTTTTATATCAACGCAATTGGTCTGTCAAGAAACATGAAACTGCATGAGAGAAACACTGTAGTCAGAAGATTCTGTTCATAGCCAACACAAATGTCTTACTCTAGTAAAATCATTTCATTTTAACTTTCTAACTTTGCTCACATTGTCAAGTGCAGGCATAAAGCCAAAAAGCAATGCCATTACATGATATAGCAACATTTAACATATAAATCTGCTAATGCTTTACTTTGTATGCTTCAGTTACTTCTGTGAAGTCTTGAACTTGAAGTTTGACTTTTATTATTGGAGTGTAAACTGGTTAGCTTTCTGCTAACTTGCTTAACCTACTCCAGTGAGAGCAGAATTTATCCATCCATCCATCCATTCATCCATTTTCCAAACCGCTTCTCCGTCAGGGTCGCGGGGGGGTGCTGGAGCCTATCCCAGCAGTCTTCGGGCGAAAGGCAGGATACACCCTGGACAGGTCGCCAGTCCATCGCAGGGCAAGAATATATCCAGTTACAGAGAATATAACATGTAAACCTGTTCAAGAGAGTCTGTTAGCAGCAATGAGTGCTGTTCAACTGGCAATTCTTTGGTTAGATTTTATGGGCACAGACTACATGTAGCAGTGATTAAAGTACAGTGTTTCTTGAGAGGTTTATGCATGTAGGATTCCTGTTCTTGCTGTACTTTCAATTTCACTCGACCAGAGTGACAGAAACTGCATGCCCTCCCAGAAATGCTTCAGAGACATTAATGAGACATAAAACAATAACATAACAAGTATGTATTCCTTAACTTGGCTAAAGCAGCCCAGATTCCCCAGCTAGATTTTGACCAAACCTCAAAACAAAGCAGTCATGTGAAAAATAAGATCAGTAGATCTCAAGTTATGCCATCATTCTGTAGTGTAGTATGTGGGAAAAAATGCAACAGTATAGAATATTTTTCTTTACCACAGCATGCCATTTTCAAAAACGGTGAAAAGATTTTGGCATAGAAAAAAACTTCCTAGAACCAGAGTTCCTTATATGGGCAAGAATGACTCACAATGTCAGAGATCTATTAAAAAAGGTCCAAACTGGTTAAACAGGGTACTGTCCAATTGTCCAATGATCAACCAAAGCCAACACTGCCAACTCTGTATAGCCAACAGTCAGTTTGGTGTGTCAGGGTCCTAAGAACTTCCATTCCTCAATGATGTGATGACAGTACCTTGTATATCAGTTTTATAGTAGTTACTGAATAAATCATAGTTGTTGCTGAATAAATACACCTTAATATTTAGAATTGAAAAATGTGCCAAGAGTCTAAGGGGCTTATTTGCTCATTTGATTACAGCACTCATGGTTCATTAGATCTTAAAAGGGCAAATGTCACACCAGTTGGAACTGAGTCTTTGTTTCTTTGTTTTAGAGGAGAGATGAGAATCGGGCCAAGCTGGAAAGCGGAGGGGAAATTCCTGGGCCGCGGAATCACGCCATCATGAGAGAACTCAGAGCTGCCCTGCTAAGGTGAAAAAAGGAGTCAGAGGCTACAGCCATTTGAAGAATTCTCAAAAATCCTACATTGAATAAAGAAAACAAGAAATCAGACAGTGCTGTAAGACTTAAAAAGAGTTTTCATCATATTTTGGTGAAATGCCTCATTTTTGTCATTGCTGTTGAAATTTTCCTTAAAGATTAAGTGGGATACTGATGGATTTAAGCCTCTTTTCTGTTTTATATTGCAGAGAGCAGACACTAAAGAGGAGAATGACGTCTTTACGAGATTCTCTGGACTCTGCCCTCTTAGACTGCACAACCCATAGAAGAGTTAGCAAGGAGGAAGTTGCCCGCCTCTCTCTCTGTAACAAGTACAGTATCATGGTTTTTAGAAGGTTGAGTGAGCATTAAAAAGCTGGATGATGCTGAGGGTTTAGAGTTTAGAATTAAAAGGCAGAGCCTCAGGTCATTAGCTACTGGAAGTAGCTAAACTACAGCAAAGCTGCCACAGAATACAATGCAGTTAGGCCTACTAAATATACTATTAAATGTAACTAACTACTTTGGAACTGTTTCATGAGAAAAGCACGCTGCACATCTAAGGTGGAAACTTGCTGTCTGTAGCTTAATAATATGAATAATAGATATAACTAGATGTCATTTCCTGAAGGAACTGCAAGACTGCTTGAAAAGAGCTGCAAGTGTGTGTGTGTTTGTGTGTGTTTCTATGTAGGTGAACAACACCTCCTTATGTGTGTGTGTTTGGGGTGGGGGGGGGGGGGGGGGGTCATTCAAATGAACGGTCACTCTGTTATTATGCAGCTCTTAGTGGAGAAGCCAGAGTCCAGTTTGCACCCTCTGCACAAAAAGTCAATACCCGGTAAATGTTTAGTCTATCGCTTAACCAGATAGATGGTGTGAGATAAGAACCCTTGAAGATTATTTTGGTGTAATGTTGTGTGTACTGAGAAGAAATGTCTGAGTTATGACAAGTTAAACACAGAATCTTGAAAATCTTGAAATAAGCAGATTCTGATTTTGAGAAATTTACATGGGAGTGAATGGGGCAGTTTTCTGTGCCTAGTGCCAAATGTTCATAACTCTAAAGCTAATTGATAAAATGATGAGATATTTTGAGGTTTCAGAAAGGACGAGTTTCTCTACCATTTAAAACTGAAATGGAGTTTCTAGATGAAAGTTTAAGGATTTTAAAGCAGATTCCCTGAGTGACGGCTGTGTCTGTGAGACTGAGTGGCCTGCTGTGACGTCATTGATGTCAATTAGAATTTGAAGTTCTGAACATTCTGCCATTATTTTAAACTGAAATTTATTAAAAACCACAAATCCGATCGACTCCAAAAATACATAGCACAATTCACAGCGCCAAGACCTTCAAAACGCAGTTTGAATGGCGTCTGTACGTTAAGCGGCTCGGGCTGTATTAATCACAGAAAAGTGTGGAAGAAGAATAAGAAGTATGAGAGATAACAATCAAGCACTTTAATAACAAACTAAATTACTACCAGTTTAATGTAAAAAAAAATAATTTTCTGAAGTTACTCTACCACTTAAAAGTATTTGAAGACTGTAACATGCAAGAAAGCTATAATATGGAAGATTTGGGGATTTGGAGACCTCTCTAGTGGAAATTTTGACCTTGCATGTAACATGCGGATGAACATTCTGTAATATGAGTTGTGCTTTAGACCCTTTCTCTCAACGGATGAATCTGATGACTGCAAGCACATTGAAAAAGTTTTCAAAGAGAACTTCAAAACTTGGTAAATGATGTGTCTTTTGAGGATATAAGTGGATCATCTACTATTGTCATCATATCTTCATTAGTGTAATGTTGATTCAATATTGGAGACCTAAACATTGAGCTGGACCTTCTTTTTGAGCCTGTGCATAGGATGGGGAACAAAATTCCTGTGAAATCCAACCTGGTGCCTTAGACTTTTTCAGTGTTTACAGGGTGACTTTCAGCAGCACAAGCATGCCATATTTTGTGTGTTTTGCCCTTGCTCAGTAATGCTACTTCTTTTGATTTTACCAATAAAAAACTTCCACAGGTGCAGCATAGTTCACACCCATGGCATATTTACTATACTGTTCTGTGATAACCGCAATTTACACCTTACCCCTTTGTAATCGATTATCTAAGACACATGTAGTTTCTGATGTATGACTCTTTTGTCTTGCCCTGGAGCTACAGGAAATGGAAGCATATGTACATGCATTACATTACAAGTTGTTAAGCAATCTCACATAGACTTGTTTGTGTGGATTCTGACACTGTTTGGCATAAAAGTGGACAAAAGGAGACACAATTCAGGTTTCAAGATGTAGCTTATAGGCACCGAAAGATTTTCACCCTATGTGAACTGCTGTCATGTTGGGATAAGGAGGAATTTATGTAAATCTGATTTTTTGCTGAATATTCTATCGCCTGAAAGCTCATAACACTAAATAAATGGATTATGGATGGTTGAATTAATCTCAGGCATTTCTTTCCTCAGTAAAGCCATGAGTGCATACAGGAACGCACGCAAGAAGCACCACGAGCAGCTGTGGAGGTTAGAGCGGCAAATGACGGCCATGACAGAGCGTCACGCTGCCCAACTGGCTGAGCTCAAAGCTACACTGGAGGCACTGGAGTGGAAAAGGGAGGAAACTGTGCTCTGAAAGTGGCCTGAGTGTGCAAGAACATTTTGTACAAAAGCACACATGTACACACTAACTGTTTGATGAAACATTAAAAGGACATTTGAAAACATTTAAAAACATTGTTGTTGGCTCTTGTTTTACGCTGCAAAAAGGTTTCTTTGAAAGGTTTCTCTATTAGGAAAATCGAATTTGCACAGTTTTCACTTTATCTCAAATATAGATCATTCTACCAAACTAGTAGACTGGTTCCAAGTCAGAGTTCTAGTGACTTTATATCTTAATTCTGTTTATTTTGTTAAAAAAATGATAACATTTTGTCACTAATACAACAGTAAAACACTACCTAATCTTTACCAAATGCTTACGTAGTGACTGTTTTAGTGAACATTTCAAACTCAAAAAGGCCAGTACATGACTAGCAAACACAGCTTTGAACAGTTGTACACACATAAAATCATCATATCTTCCATTAAAACACAGAAAAGTTTACTTAATTGCAGAAAACGTGTTTCGGTAGTGACTATTCTTAATAATACACACTGATTTTCAGACCTTCAGTCTTAAAAACGATGGTTCTTCAAGGGTTCAACGTACTACCATGAACACTCAAAGGACCCTTTGCATGACTAAATAGTTTATGCAGCAAGAAAGAGTTCTTCAGATTGATGGAGAGTGTGTTTTATATGGTTCTACATAGAACCTTTTAGAAAAGGGTTCTATATAGCACCAGAAAGGGTTCTTTTAATATTTCACACTTAAAAGAGATGGCTCTTCAAGGGTTCTTTGGTAAAGAAAATGGGTCTATACAGAACCATGAACACTCAGAGAACCTTCTGCGTGATTAAATGGTTCTTCGCATCATTTATGTTCTTCAGATTGATGTGTTTTATATGGTTCTACATAGAACCTTTTTGAAAGTTTGAAAGGGGTTCTTTATAGCACTTCTATTGTTACAGGCTACTGCAAAATGCTTTCAAAAAGGTTCTGTACAGAATCATCTGCAGCACATTCTCCATCAATCTGAAGAACCCTTTAATGATGCAATGAACCCTTTAATCATGCAACGGGTTCTTTGAGTGTTCATGGGTCTATATAGAACCATTTTCTTTACTAAAGAACCCTTGAAGAACCACCCTTTGTAAGAGTGCACTCTCATTTCCTACTCTAAAATGCAGGGGTGTGGTTAAGATATAGTTCCACCCAGAGATACTGTGTGTTTCAGTAGTGACATGAAAGCATGGGACAGCATCTTCTTAATAAAGTTTTTAAACTTTTAAACTTATGACAAAAATTTATTTTAAAATAAACATTTTTATTTAAATGTTTTTAGCACACTACTGGAAAAATTATTATTATGAAAAACTAAAAACAAACTATTGAACATGCCCTATAAATTATTATTTTGTACACACTTTGCTTATTATTATTTCTATTCTGTCTTGAGTATAATATAATAATATAATCCTTGTATATATCTAGGGCATGAACTAATTCAAATGAATCATAAAGGTCTATACAGTCAATCTGTTTTCATCTGAAACCACGAGACTAAAATGTAATGAAAGCTAATCCCCCCACTTGAACTTTCAGGCTTTAAGACTAGTCAGACTATTCTGTTTTTAATCTATGCAACACACTTTTGCCCATGTTTATAAATATCATACTGTGTCAGAAACCACATCCGCAAGACTATTTAAGATTACTAATCAGCCAAGTTAGAGAAAAAAATCATTTAATTATCTCTTAAATATTTAAGTTTAAGTAAATTATTTTTTAATAAAACTTGCTAGGCTGGTGCTGTAATGAGTGAAGCCCCCTTTAAAAGTCTGTTTAGACAGCCTAATTGCTGATGAGTGCTCTTTTCTCAACTCCTGTCACTATATTATTAGAGGCATATAATCCTGCTCATTTGAAAAAGCCTTTGAGGAAACACTAGGAAGAACACTAATCATGGGTAAGCAGCCCAGTATTTTTTTTTCCTCCAAGCAAAAGCCACGCTCCCCGTGAAGATTGTGGCTCCTCAGTCCGGCCAAACAAAAGAAGGACAAAAGAGGCCGAGGCTGGAGGATTCAGCTTGGCCATTTGTGTCCTCCTCTTACTGAATCCACCTTTTCTCAGGGCCCCCCAGCCTCAGGCCATCGGCTGCAGCTGTGAGCGCTGGTCAGGAGGTTGAGGCAAAGGTTGAGTGTCACACCCCCAGGGGTCAAAGGACGGCCTGCGCTGTTGTTGAAGCGTGTGAATGCAGGGGTTAGGAGGGTGTGCTGATCTGTAGCTCTAGCCTGAGCTTGCCCTGTCTGATAAAGCAGATCAGAGAGTTGGGCAAGCTGTTTGGCTGCATGTAGAGCACTGATGATCATGATCCTCAATGGTTGAATCCTCAGCACACAGCAATTATTCTCAGTCATTAGACATTATGTCAAATAGAGTTACACATACAGCCAAGAATAACAGTCAATATCATTCTAAGTGTATGATAGAATTCCAACTACATTCATTTAAAAAGATTTCAGAAAAAAAAAACTCTTTTAACTGTCATGCCTTTATATTATTTAACCCTCCTGTTATGTTATGGGTCAGTTTGACCTCTTTCCACTATTGAGTTGGGTGAAATACTGGTTACCCTCTGCTTTTCTCCATGACCTTTTCCTTATTTAGGGTCATGAAGTGAAGTCAAGACTGATCTGTATTGTTGCAGGTCTGTACAAAATCTGTACACAAACATGATGTTGTGGGTCATTCTGGCCCTCATGCTTTCTGAGGCTCATGTTCTCCTAAATTAAGACATGCCTTTGATGTATTTTGTTGTTATGACTGGTTCTGATTGCCCTGACAGGATAACATTAGGATGTATTCTATTTTAACACAATATCAGGGTTAAACCTTGAAAAAAAGTTTTGAACAATCACATTTATCCTAAATGACATAAGCACAGCACATTTTACTCAGAACAAAAATCACTAGAAAAACAGACACACATTAGTAGCTGGTGTGACCACCAATTGCCTGTAGTAGCATGAAATATTTCTAGAAAAAACCCAGGATTTTTCATGCAATAGTGTTGCATTTATATTTTTGTTCAAGATGCAAAGATCTGTTTAAAGAATCATCTAATGCATCTAGTCAGCATCATTTCATGTATTTATTACTGTTGGTATCATAAACTCAGTATTTTTCAGCTGTATATTATGAAGAGGGTTGGCTAACAACAACATCAGCTGAGGTAAAAGCAGATGAGTAAAATGTGTCTGTTCATCCTAAATATTTCTTGGTGTAAATGTCCAGGTCTGGGTTTAATACAGTACAACAGTGTTAAAATGCTGATTGGCAATACTTACTGGCAGCCGGTAGCCTTAGATTCCTATGCCTCTTCTTCTTATTCAATATTTGGAATAATGTATTATAAAAATTGTATACCATTTGACTGAAATGCCCATACCTATCAACTCTAAATTTCTATTTTTTTATGAAATGTTAAAGTGGCCAGTCTAGAAATACTGACAATACCTGTGATGGGCTAGAGGAAGATCTTAATGTAATTCACTGCTATAAAAATAATGTATTGTTATATCACCCACCACTAATTATAACTTGATTCTTGTATACTTTTCATTCTTCTGAACTCAAGCATGAACAGCTACTGAAGACGCCATAAAATCCTACTTTTTACAGATGATATGCTTTATTATTCCATTTATTTTGAATACAGGGGTCAGAATACAATACACATTGTGAATTTCAGACACTGTGACATAAACTGGCACGGAACACTTTAATATTTTTAGAAAGCAAGAAAAAACCTTCAGTGCTAAACCATTTATGCTGTATGTGCATTTAAATATATATATTTGAAATATGAGCATGTGTGCCAATAATATCAAAACCATACTGTATTATAGTGTAAGCTCCACAATACATATCGCATCATGAAATTGTTGTATGCCTTATGAATATATATGTAATACATTTATGAAAATAAGATAACACATCCTCTACAGAGAACACAATTCTGCACATTTAAATGCACAATTACTGCTTATTTGATGAATTAACATATTTGGGGAAAAATAAAACACAAAATCTGGCCTGTGCAAAACTTTTGGCACCTTTTATATTTGATGTGTTTGTTTCTCCATATGTTCAGCTCAACAAATGAATAGAAATTGTGCATTAAAATTTGCAGGAAACATGCTATAGGTTCGTTCTATGTAGGGGATATCAACATATTTTCACCTAAAATCTCAACAAAACATAAATGACCAGGGAGTATTAAATATTTTGCATACAATTGCATATAATACATGCATACATTTGAGGTAAAGAACACAGCCCAAGCGCACAAGTAAGCTAAGCAAGGGAGCAAATTGAAAAAGAGTGCTGGGAAAACAAGGTGCCATAAACTCCAGCATCTGTTGAATGTGAGGAGTTTGGTGATGCTCAAATGCCTGGGAAAAATCCTCAGTGTTGGGAAACAATGACAGAGGCTGTCAATCACAGGGTGGGCAATGGATTAATACGGACCCCCTCGTTCTAAAGCATACTTACTCTCTCTCTTTCAAACACACACACACGCACACACACACACAGGGCACTGACCCACAGGGTTAAGGTCAACTCATTTACTCCAAACATCCGTTTCTCATTTAAATACGTTGCCCCCACAAGGCGTATAAAGAGATCATGCTCTGGCCCTTCACTCTCTTTTTTTTCTCACAGATGTCAATACAGCCTGTTTCATCCCTTCCTCCTCCTTTCTCTCGTCTCCCTCCCTCCATTTTATTAATCTCTCACACTCATCCTTTACATTCACCTTTGCACCTCTTGCATTCTCCATTCAGTAGAGAAGTGCTGTTATTGAGATAAAAAGATAAAAAGAGGTTTGACCTCCATCAAGCGACCAAACATGCCTTGTCATTCTTATGCACTCACTATACTGCATACAATGGCGTCCGTCCCGTAACCTAACACCAACACGTCAATGAAACAGTGTAGAACACAGCATGAGAATTCCAAGACCCATTTGTGTCCTCAATTAGCTCAAGCCTGAATACAAGGCCTTCACTGCCTTTAAACACAGAGAGGCGGATTAGCAGACTTTAAAAGTAAAGGGGAGAAGAGGCTGTGCTACTGTTGTTGGAAATGGCTCCCCAATCCATTTATCTAAAGAGATATCTTCATTAGAGTCCATTAGAGCCTGATTGTAGAACCTCAGCTGACCCGTGAACTGTCTTGGCCTTAACCACAACCGCATCCTCAGATTGTGTAGTGATAACACATTCACAGTTTGCTTCAATGGTTTATGGGAAAAGGAAGGCCGTCAGTGAGTCGCAACCTAAATGAGTCAAGACAAGTTTTCAGCATTTTTTTTGTTATATATGATAACATATCCTGCTTTTTATCCTGGGCAAAAAGGTTCACTTATACCATCTGTGTGGGTTTATGTAACAAAAACAGTCATTCATTTTTTCAAGACCATTTTCCAGCATCTCTTTATACTTCTTGTTACTGTACCATTAAGACTGTTACAGTGATATGCAAAAATGGGGGCACCCTGGTTACGTTGTGTTGAGTGAAAATAAGTTAGCACATCCTCTTCAGAGAACACACTTCTGCATATTTTATTATCTTATTTACTGCTTATTTAATTAATTCAACATATTACAGAAAGAAGACAATGTAAAATGTGGCCTGTGAAAAAGTTATGGCACATTTTTCAGTATGTTAAATTCAGCAAATATATAGATATTATGCACTAAAATATTCCATATTTAGTTCTGTTACCCATTCCCCCCCATGTAATTTGACCGGGTATGTTCAGACTGCGATGGACTGGCGACCTGTCCAGGGTGTATCCTGCCTTCCGCCCGAAGACTGCTGGGATAGGCTCCAGCACCCCCCCCCCGCGACCCTGACGGAGAAGCCACTTAGAAAATGGATGGATGGATGTTCAGACTTTTGCATATGACTGTATACCTAAATCAGCTCTGGTTGTACTGTACCTCATTCAAAATGCAGTGCAGGCAGAAACACTGTTTATAACTTCAGCGAGAATGCTGTAGGCTCAACAGGTAAAGTTGTAAATGTGGTTTTCATAACAACATAGCTTCCATACATAGACTGAAGAGTGAAACACTTTTAAAAACATGGCAAGTTTGGTTTTTCCCTAAAATGGGGAAAAATTGACATAATTCTTTTAAGATTCAGACTTATTATTTAATTATTACTATAAATTATTTACTAAGTCATTATAATGAGAAACTGTGTGGGCCACATATGGCTTAAGAAGTTAGAAGTACTGTAAAACCTTTAAAAATGCTTTCTGCAACAGGGATTTTATAATGTACTTAAGCCTGAAATTATACAAACCAAAACATCTTGTAAAACTTTAACACTTTACAAAAAAAGTAATTGTAAATAACAGCAAAATCTGTCTTTAATGCATTGTTTCATTTTCAAAGCAGATCCTCCATTCATATCAGATTGCGATGAGCTCATTTAAATAACAAGCGCTGGAGTGTGACTTTCCCACCAGACGAGTGCATGTTTGATTTAGAGTTAAAGGTGATATTGCTCGTCTTTGCTCTGTCGACACCCAAGCAGATGTTTGGTTTCAGCCTGTTGCAGTGCATTGTTTATTTTCTGCTCCTCATCCATTCTCTTGAGGTCAGAGGGCCTCTAGAGTGAAGAAGACAGCCAGAGCTTCATGTTGCACAGGCGAGTGGCTCGTGAGCCCATGAAATGGTTAAAGTTTAAACACATTGGCTGCATTCTTCCACACCTGAAGCAGCAGTGACATTATGGCTGTTGTGCTCTGTTAACTTTTACTAGGCCTGGCTTCCTCTGCCTGGCTGCTCTTATAAGGTGAAATGTTGACTTTGTTGTTTTTTGAAATATGTAGCAGAACAACATGCTGTTATTCTAGGCAACCTTAAGTTCAGCATGACAAAACTTTATGTTTCAATGGGTAGATATCAGGAGAAACTGATGTGAAACCAACATGTAAAGTGCAGTTATTATTCAGTTAGTAATAAATGCAAAAATATATATTGATATAATGGTACATCAATCTGAAGGGGATAATCAGATCATAATCCATTATAATAATATTCAATAAAGTATTTGTTCAATTTTGTTGGTCAAAATAAATGCAAAAAACAAGGGTTTTATTGTTTATATTGTTTATATTCCACTGCTGTATAAATAATTCCTCCACTCACATTTGTCTATTAAGTCCATGTTCAAATTGATGGTGAAATGTCAGATTTCATGACTTTTTTATCAACTTCCTAAATAATCCCAATTAAGTCAATTCTTGTGATATCAAAAAGTAACACCACTACTTACTAAAAAAATGATTTGGTGAAAAATCAAATGTACACAATTTTCCACTTTCCTCAAATGCATTTGATCGGTTGAGACGTGATTGGTGTCCAAAATTTGCTTCTTTAGCTTAGTGCTGCAATTACAATGCTAATGTTGCTAACAAACACTAGAAGTCAATAATCACTCAAATCTTTTTGATAAATACATGCCCAAAACTTCTCTCAACCTGCTCAGACCTCGTCAAAATCTTTCATAAGGTTGCACAGATTTTTCAGGGTGGTTTACAGGGCCAGTAAATGCAAAATATTCGGATGAATCAAAATTTTGCAACATCAAAAAGTTGCAACAGTTTTTTTTTTTTTGGAATTTCGTCAAATTTGAACAGAGGGTGAATAAAACAATGTTGCCACATTGACAAGTCTGGCCAACCTTAATGAAGACTTACATGTGGTTTGAGAGATGTTTTTGGGATGTATTAATGAAAAAGATTTGGGTGATTATTGACTTCTAGTGTTTGTCAGCAAAAATAGCCTTTCAGGTCCATTTTAAAACTAAGAAAGCAAACTTTGGACACTAAACAGGCCTTGGCTGTTTGACTGCATCATGGAAAAGATGCAGAAGATTATGTAAGTTTTTAGCCAAATAATTCCTTTAATCTTAAACCATATTATTTAATAACTGCTATGTCTTATTTGCCAACTACCATGTAACTAATATGTACATTATACCATTATGAGAGTGAATGACTGAACCTATAGAGGCCTCATAGTTTATGAGGTTAATTAGTTGCCATAAATGTTTGTTGGTGTTGCTATAGAAAGCATTGACTACTGCATGAAACTTTGGTGTACATAAAGCATTCAGTGCACTGTACAAAAGGGGTCAACTTAGTGGAGTGATGATTCCTTTTGCCAGTAAGTGACTGCTCACTGTGTAAGAATGCAAGAATGCACAAATCCAAACTTACCAGACTCCAGCAGAGAGCAGCTGCATTCCTGTTGTGCAGTTCAAAGGCCAGCAGTCCAATCTTAAGAAGACACACACACACACACACACACACACACACACACACACACACACACACACACACATACACACACACACAGTCACAAAACAAAGCAAACAACGAGGATTGACGGCATAACAGACCCAAGTAAAAGCACCACCTACAATTTAAATATCTGGAAAATATCTATATCACCTATTTTTGAGGTTTTCAGTTCTATGTTATTTAATCCCACCTGACAACTAATAGACAGCATACGCAAGTTTGAACACCCCAGTTAAATGACATGTTTAGTTGATTTTCTAAGTGAAAAAAGTTAACACATCCTCTTGTTTTAAAATTGATTTAAATGTGACACTTTTCTGTCAGTTCTAGTGCACAATTTCAATTGATCTAAATGTGTCATAACTTTTACACAGACCACCTTCTATGTTTTTTTTTTTTCTCAAGATGTTAAATTTGGCAAATAAAGCGTATTTGTGAATTAAACATTAAACATGCACATGTGTCTGTTAGTAGAGGATATGTAACACACAGTAACATTACAACACACAGTTTGTTTGGGGGTGCCCAACCTTTTGTATAAAACTGTATACTACACTGTAAAAAAGATTTGGTCAGTTCAACAATTATGTGCCAATAAGCATTTTAATTTCAAGGTTTTATTGATTGGTTTTATTGATTTGTGTATAAATAACTGCTCAGAATTTTCAATACAAATCTAAAAAACACTTCAAATCAACCACTCTTATTTATTTGTGAATTTTATATATATATGTGTGTGTATGTATAATTCTAAACAGCATTGTGTGTATTGTAGTAAGAAAATTAAATATCTAATTTTGAAAAAGGGCTTGTTACCAGTGCAATAGGCATCTACACTGAAATACATTTTAGGTTTAGAAAAAAATGACAGCCATTGAAAAGCTCTGCCTAGGTGGTTAAATGAAGTTTTAGGATTAGAATGTAATTCATTAGAGCCCCAGCGAGGAGTGCAGTCAGGTCTGTTCTCTCCCCTCCTCCACACAAGCTTAACTCAAAGAGCTGCTGTAATTCAGATTAACACTACAGAAGGCTCTCTGATGACCTCTCTCCACAACGAAACAACCACTTCTACACCACGACATCGAGAAGTTAGAAAGCGAACATCAATTTAGCTCTTGTGTTATATAAGCTGACATGCTTCATAGCTTAAATACTAAAGTTATAAGGCATTAGAGGGACACACCACACAGGTCAGGAGAAGCATAATTTAGCTGTGAGTGTCTCTCTATGCTTACTGTTGAAGATAAAATTGAAGTGACTAAACAATTAAAAAATACGTGCAGTTCGAGCTACACTGACGTTTACACAACCCAATCTTTATGCACGTTATTAATCATCAAAATGGAAATAGAAAAGGTCATGCTTCAAGATTAACACTTCTGAAAGCCCACTGATGACCTCCCGCTACACTGAAACAGACACTTCTGCACCATTAAACCAGGATGCTGGAAAGTGAACACCATTTTACTTAGCTATTTTGAAAATACGCAAAAATATAAGGATCTATTCTCACCACAAGAACTGAAACCCAAATACACAACAGTTTTACTGGTTGGTTTAAGCAAGGGTGCAAATCAGGTCTGACAAATGGAGAGGACCAACATTGAGAGGCTATGGCACCTAGAGATACCACTTTTCTTTTCCTGTAGCTTTATTGAAACCTATAGTATCAGACAACACTGAAATAATCTGCTATTTCTTCTTTAAAACTATTACGCTTTAAAATGAACTATTTTTAATTGCTAATTGACAATATTATTACCAGCAATTACACATATTGATGTGTAGTGTAGACAGATAATAAGCACATAATGTTGATATTAAAAAAATGTAGTGAAGTTAGATGTTAGGCTACCTGCTTCACTAAGTGATGCTGTACACTGACAGGGCCTTTTTTTGGCATAACAAACAGTCACCCTATGACAATGCCCTATAATGACAATGCAGTATGATCAGTGTGGGCAATGCTGGAGTGGATAATCGGGAGAGTCTTGGTGGGCCAGTAGCATTTGGATGGATTACTATCTACTATTACATCAACCTTGAGAGATCTGTGTATCAAATTCAGTGTTATGATGTGAATATGGTAATTTGGTACACAACAACAGTGCTTTATAGAGTTCTTTCCTTATTTTCATTATTAATGTAGCAATTTTCATACGTGAACTACGTGAAGACAGACTACAGCAGGGAGAACTGCAGAAAAACAAGGGGGCACCAAGAGGACAAGAATAAAAAATACACAGTGGTGGATGAAGTATTTAACCCATGTACTTGAGTTAAAGTAGAGACACCCAAGGTAAAATATTACTCCAGCAAAAGTAGAAGTTTAGACCTCCACTTGAGTAAAAGTACAAAAGTATTTGCCTTCAAATGTAACGTAACGTAATCAAACGTAAAAGCACTAAAAAACTCATTATGACTCTAATGTCCGATTGTCATTTTTGAAAGAAGACTTGCTTCATTAACTCATTTTAGGTGAAAATACTCCATTGTCACTCTTGGTAAACTGGTCTATTAATAGAATGTCATTAATTAGTGACACGTCAGTCACGACTGCATATGTGTACATATTTCTATATTGTGGTCTATATACACAAAGTTAGGATAGTTCATTATTTATGTTGACTCCCAAAATTTTATGCCGCTGCACTGACGTTGAACCGTGTGCTTGCACTGTATTGGTATGTCTAACAGGTCAAAACAAAGTGCGTGTTGTGCCCTGATTGGTGTTCTCGCTTCATGCTTCATTCATTTTGATATGTTAGGTTTTTATACACATAAACCAAAAGGAACAACAGATTTCACAAAATGTAGTGGAGTAAAAAGTACGATATCTGACTTTGAAATTTTATGGAGTGAAAGTACAAAGTCACCCAAAATGGAACTATTTCAGTAAAGTACAGATACACAAAAAACTACTTAAGTACAGTAACCAATTATATTTACTTTGTTGCTGTCCACCATTGAAAATAAACGTAAGGAGAATGAGGACATATTCTAGCAGGTGGACAGCAAGTAATGCTGATCTTAACCTATTTGGTATTGGTGTGTAGCCTATTGACTGTCATGATTATGGCACATTTAAGATAAAAGCTTTTGCCAGTTTTCATTTCAGCACTAGATTGGTTATCGCAGTGTAGCACAGAAATAATATATAACTGAGTAATAAATGAAGTAGATTAAAAAGGGGCGGCACGGTGGGTAGCGCTGTCGCCTCACAGCGAAGAGGGCCTGGGTTCGATTCTGGGTGACTGGGGTTCTCTCTGTGTGGAGTTTGCATGTTCTCCCCGTGTCTGCGTGGGTTTCGTCCGGGTTCTCCGGTTTCCTCCCACAGTCCAAAGCCATGCAGTCAGGTCGATGTGACATGCTAAATTGCCCCTAGGTGTGAGTGACTGTCTGTCTGCCCTGCGATGGACTGGCGACCTGTTCAGGGTGTATCCTGCCTTCCGCCCAATGACTGCTGGGAAAAGGCTCCAGCACCCCCCGCAACCCTGACGGAGAAGTGGTTTAGAAAATGGATGGAGATTAAAAAGTTATTTTCTGCTGTGTATGTGCATGCATGTGCACAGTAGGAGAAATACAGCTAGAGTTTGGGAAGGGCTGGTCTGCATCATGTAACTCCCAGTCTGAGAACTAGTCCCACTTTGGCCCAGTTTGTGGGCAATGTAATGGGAAATATTACCAATAATATTCACTATGTTCTTTTTTGACAACCATCTTATCCTGCAAAAGACAAGAAAGGCGAAAATTAACTTACAAGAAGTAAAGGTGGGTGGGACATTCCTCCCCCACTGTCCTGCTTTACGTGACATAAGAAATATAACAGGGTAACATTTTATTAAAAAGAAATTCCATTGATTTTTCAAAATATCTGTGTAATTAAATTGGTAAGATGTAAACAGTCATTCAGAGCAGTTTAATGTAAAATGCCATTGTAGAGATTATTATTGAGTCATAACTTTCATAGCGGTGATGATGGGAACCAGAATCCTGAAGCATTTAATGCCTCTAATAGCTCTCTTACAGAAAGTTATTCCATGAAATGGTTATAAAACTGCTGCCTGTTGTCTGAAACATCATTTTACAACAGTTTTGGGATAGGGTTTTCAGCCTAGAATCAATTTTAAGATTTCGTGCTGGGTGTTAAAAGGAAAAACATATACGCAAAGAAAATTTGCATTTGCAATTCACCACTATTTTAGCATTCCACATCACATAAAAATGAGGAGTGGTGGTTTTGGATAGTAAATAAAATGCTTGCTTTAGACACCAAGACTCCAGGTTCCTGTCTCCACCACGGTAAAGAAATCTGAAGGGGTGAGTTAGGCCTACAGCACAATGAGCTATTCCACAGCAAATCACGCAGAGCGACTATTTACATCTTAACAATTGAATTATGCTTAAATGTAAAAGAAACAAAAAAGTGGAATCAGCATTTAACCCTCGTTAGATAGGTACAGCCGCGTCCATTGTTTTTACGTGGGTTGGTAGTGGGCATAAATAGACAGTGACGGAAAAAAATCATCCTGTTTTTTTTACGAGAAACTGGCGGTTTGCTAGGTTATGATATGGTCATGTTTAGCCTACTGACTGCCCACCCTGTTATGCTGTGGCTGCGTCGGGGTTAATAGCCTCTGTAAGTGTGTGTGTGTTTGTGCGAAAGCGTGTGTGGGGGGAGGCAGGGACGGGGTCAGGGCTTTAGCGTGGACGGCAGCAGCACATTCTTGTGTGTGTGTGTGTGTGTGTGTGTGTGCGCGCGCGCGCGCGCTGAGCCCTCGGCAGCCCACTCGCTGCTCTTTGACTCCAATGGCCATATAAGGCAGACGGCGCCATGGCAACCGCAGGGCTTGAATAGCAGTGTCAAATCCCTGAGCACACACACACACACACACACACACACGCTCGGAAAGAGAGAGAGAGAGAGGTGGGGGGAGAGAGAGAGAGAGAGAGAGAGAGAGAGAGAGAGAGAGAGAGAGAGAGAGAGAGGTGGGGGGAGAGTGGGAGAGAGAGAGAGAGAGAGAGAAAGAAAGAAACAGACCAGGGTTTGTTGACCACTCGCCGCCACAGAGCCAGCTCGGTTTTTCCTCTCCCCTGGCCGTCTGGGGGACTAGCCTTTCTCGGTTAGCTTCTTAGCCGCGGACGGAGACAAGAAGCGACGACGCAAATTGGCTCAACTGCTTCGGTCCAGCTTCCGGGAATGCGAGGAAGCTGAAGCCCTGGAAGCCGTTACTGCTGGATGGGCGAGCGCTGACAAAACAAGAGGGGGAAGGAGGGAGGGAAGGAGGGAGAGAAACAGGGAGGCTCCAGAAGACGGACCTGAGGTCTGCGTGCTGAAGAAAATAACCGTCAGTTTCAGTGGCCGAACGCTGCTGTTCTCCTTCGGAACGTTGTCGAGAGCGAGAGGCAGCGCGAGGACGAGCCCGCGAGAGAAAGATCCAAGACACGGCGCGAGCGGGAGGGAGGGTTTATGAATGTATGTATGTGTGCGTCCGTGTGTGCGTGAGTGCGTGTTTATGTGTGTGAGGACTTCCTTGAACTTTGATCCTTCAAAGAGAGCGGGGCAGACAGAGAACTCTGTTTATCATTAGCAGGCTTTCTCAAGCTGTGTTTTGAAGACAGGCTCTCATTCTGTGTCCTGTAGTCTCCAAACAGCTCTGGGAGTCCAGCATGACTACTTTATGTGAAGCTGAGTTACAGCAGGCACTGCTGGGTTGACACAAATGTGCAGAAGTTGCTGGAAAGACTTTGAGGTTGTGTGATCAGTGTTTGGTGGCTTTCTTGAAAACAGCTGTGTGGTTGAACGAGAACACTCTGAACACACTACTCACACTGCACGCACCAAGAACTGGTCTGACTTGTTGGTGACCCTGTGGGTAGGGCAGCTGTCCTTTGCAGGCCTGATAAAAGTGCCACAGGGTTTGTGTGCTGAGATGTGCCATTTCGCTTCGTCTTGAGAGACGCTTCACTTTTGCCCCAGTTTCCGAGTGGTGTTCTGTTTTCCGTGTGTGTGTCTGTGTGTGTCTGTGTTTTTGGGGGTGTCTGTTCTCTGTCTATGTTGCAGGTTTATGTGTAATTTATTGTTTCCTGTTAAAAGAGCAGGCTGTGCATTTCAGGCTCTGAACTCTGAACCTGGCTGTTTTCAAGAGGATTTGGTTTGAAGTTGATTAAAGAGCACAGGGAGGAAAAAGAAGTTCAGAAAAGTGTGACTAGAAGAAGAGTGTTGAACAGCTGTGAAGGTATTGGGCCCATTTTTGAAGGGGGTTCTTAGGTTTAGAGCCAGTTTCACATTTGAAAAGCTGCAGGCTGATGTCCGCAGCCTGAACTCTCACACATCTACGCAGTTTCGGGCGAGTCAGAACACTCAGCGTTGTCTGGGGGGTCATTTCTAAAACCCTGGTGGTGCAACACAGCGATGGCCATGGTGGGTGGGGGATGGGGCAACCCTAATGGGAGCACCAATGGCCTGGGGGAGAAGGGCTACCTGCAGGGGGAGGAGGATGAGAGCTCCCCACAGGCAGGGAACAGTGATGCAGAGGGGGGAGAAGACGACAAGATCTGTGTGGTGGACTGTGTGGTCTGCGGGGACAAGTCCAGTGGCAAGCACTACGGTGTCTTTACCTGCGAGGGCTGCAAGAGCTTCTTCAAGAGGAGCGTCCGCCGCAACCTCAGCTACACCTGCAGGTAAGAGAAGATGCCATACTCTTAGTGTAATTATATTGCTACATATGTTAATTAAAATGTTTCTCTTAAAAAAAATCACTAGTCATTATGCTCACAGCACACAGGAAAGTACACTGTGATTGGTCAGTGAATCCATTCGCCCATTGCAGCCTTTTGCAATATCAATATTACGAAAGCCAATATCCTGATAATGACACTGTGCAGCTTTACTGCAGAGTGCTGTTTGAACCCTGATCACACCTGCTGATTCTCTCAGTCATTCTCTTGTGAAGAGCTACATCAGGTGTCTTGAGTGTTACAGCTGAACTCTACAGGAAGGTGTATCTCCCAGAAAAGGAGTGATGACAGTCTTGGTCTGATGCAAAATAAAACGCATAATGAAGGGTGTAATGTGAGGGTCTGAGGGTTGCTATTGATTTTGGAATGTCACCATGGATTATGAACATATCTTCAGTATGTTATAATGTTTTCGCCAAAATAAAATGGGCTTTAAACATAAAGTGTAAAAATTCTAATTTGTATCTCAAGAATTAAAACCAGTCCTGGTGAAATGTAATATTTCATGGGGAACTGAATCTCCTAATGAATCACATTTTAATCATGAGATTAGAGATTTATCCTAATTGTTAACCACAATATAAATAGAACATACATAATTTTACTCCATAAAATGCTAGTAAAGTTGCAGGAAATAATAGCACATGGTATTCACCCCACAACTAAAAGGGCCCATATTGTAGAAAACAGAATTTTCCTCACTTTTTTTAAAATAAAGAACTTGGATGTAGTATGTAAACATTGCTGAAGTTTCAAAACATACTCCTCAGTCTATAGTTCTTATATGGAAGCTTGAGTATATGGAGTTTTTAATTCAATGTCATGAAAATTGACACGTTTACATGTACCCACTTATTCAGCTTACAGTAGTTTAGTCCTGCCCACGCACACTGAAGTTATGAGGAGTGATTCCACCTGGAGTGCTTTTCGAATGAGGTGCTATACAGGGCAGCCAATCAGAACAGAGCTTATTTGCTTATGTCAGTCTTGAAAACACTGTAACGAAAATGGTCTGTTTTTTAATGGGAAAATAATCATGTAAAATGAATCATGATTGTTTCGTATAAGTCTTAACACTAACATAAGTGGGCCTCGGCAGGGAGGAATAAAATGCAATAAATTGTAGGATATGGGCCCGCTAAAGCCTCCTGGATTGGTAACCAAATGCCAAAGAGAGCGACTAAGGCCTGATCTGTTGCTGCGACAGTGTGCACTAGCGCTCGGTTCAACATTGACCTTTTCCTCCGTAATCACCTGATCTAACCGTGTATTATTACACAGAGCTTAAAGGAAATGAACTAATTGAGCCAATATAGTAAGTGACTGTAATGCTTCTAACATTTTAAAAACAATACATTATTACAAACATTTGTGACCTTTCAGTGAACTCTGGATATCTGTTGCTAGGTTATGAACCATAAAGTTAATAGCTGTTTGAGCTGACTAATAATAATCTTGTCACAGTATGTAAATAGTGGTATAATTGCAGAAATACATGTCACTTTGATGCCTTTATCCGTTCATTAAAATTATACAGTACTTGTGTATGTGCTTTACAATCAAAGTTGGGTGGAATACTTAAAAACGTAGTAATAGATCAATAGTGAATACATTAGTTGTAAATGTGTTTGGTAACATATACATGCATAAAATTAGAATATAATAAGAATATGGCTTAGTAGGACAGATGGAAAAACTCTTCTTTAATGTAGCTTTTCATTTTGCAATATCTTCATGACACATGATTTAAATAAAGTTCTGAAATGATCAACATTAATTGATTGATTCATTTATTTATGTGGCACTGCCTGCTTTGGTCCGTCTGGCAAAAGCAATTGCATTTTTTTTATTTGGTTAGTATTCTAACAATACATACTGCATTTTAATGTAATGTGAACTGAATACAAATACTTCATTTCCAAATTCTGAGTTCTGCATTTTAATGTAATGTGAACTGAATACAAATAATTCATTTCCAAATTCTGAGTATTTCATTACATCCCAACTTTGTTTACAATTAGGGATGTGCCTGCGTACTTGAATACTGTTCAAGGTGTCATGATTTGATTACCAAAATCAATATTCAGATACTTGTTTCAGCACAGCAAGGTGGCGAAAATACAGGCTAACAAATCAGCAAAACATTGCTTTCATGTTTTTTTTTACAACACCATAAAATATTACTGTTCAGCTCATATTTGTAAGTGTATATACACTGTGCTGCTCCAAGAAATGAATGCCTGAAAGTGATCGTGTTGCCAAAGACATCTCTAGTCACAACATGCCAAAACATATCAAACATATAAAGCATATATTTTTCCAGAACAGAGAATAAATTGTTACAGCTGAAGGAGAAGACTAGAGATATTTGCTCCTGTGACATTCATGCAGTATCTGAATATGCTGTAGATTCTTGTATTAGATGCATGAATGAACTTCCAGTGACCTGAAACATCTTCTGCAGCCATAATCTCTTTGTTTACTTCATTGCTCAGTAACACTAGCAAGAATGTATCATTGTATTTTAGCTCATTATTGGGTAAGAAAGCTGCTGTTAGCTCTCGAGGTCATGCATTGGTCACAGTGTCCAGAGGAGGTCATATTGTCTTGTATAATAAAGGAGTACAGCATAAAGCCCCCACAATTGGCTGTGAGCGACGAAGTTCATCTACTCATCCTATTCATCACATTAGCATGCCCAGTTTGTCATATCCACAGAGACGTTGCTCTTCGAGCTTCCTGTGCTGTTTCAGAATTAGTTTTCACCAGTGGATAAAGAAGCCTGCGGCCCTGGCAGCTACAGAAATGTCCAAATGGAAGCACGTTCTTTCAGCTGTGTCAAGGTTGTGTGGGCTGATGATTTACCAAGGCCAGTTATTTGATAACTTCTCAAACACGACACACCACCAAGGCCAGTCATCTCAGGGGTCGATTCATGGGGGTGCATAGCAACCCGGCTATGTTGATGAATTAGAGCCAGGGATCAGCACTGACTCTTCAGTTGCCTTTTGGTGGAATGCCTTTATCATGGGTTGCTCTGCTCATTACTGGAGTGGATGTTCTTTGTTACCATTACTGAATATGATATTATATTCACATGCTTTTACTGGCATCTTACCAGCAAGTAGACATTCATATTTTTAAAAAAAAATCATGTTAACCTTGTCGAGAGCAGTGAGCTGATGAAAGAACATGTGCTTTTTGTGCTAGTGCAGGTATTGTGTATCCTTGACATATCAGTAATTTGTAATGGCATGATAAAATTTGCCATTATGTCTAGATAAATACTAAAGGGCAGATGATGCTACATAGAGGAGCCACTCTTAGCTGAGAAATGCCAGTAAATGGCTCGTCTAGTGATAACCTGAAGTATAATGAGATTCATCTCAATGGCAATACAATAAATGGGAAAAAAATTTAGTACTCTTATGCTGACTGTAGATTGTCGTCTAAAGAACCAGAGTTGGCCAAGAAGTGCAAGACTCATGCTGACTTCGTGCTTTTGTTGTGTTTTGCAGATCAAACAGAGAATGCCAGATCGATCAGCATCATCGCAACCAGTGCCAGTACTGTCGTCTGAAGAAGTGCTTCCGTGTTGGCATGAGAAAAGAGGGTAAGTATCTCATCTTTCACAGGGATGTTGATCTATACTCTTAAGAAAATTAGCATACTTGGTTTGAAAGTACAGTTCTTGGAAATCGGATTAATTGGTGCATTATATAGTACTGTTCAAAAGTCAGTGACCACCCTACATTTATTTAATATTATTTAATTTTATTTATTTAATTTAATGCACGAGGAAGCAGAAAACATATTAAACAGAAGATTACACACAAGCCTCATCACTAAATATGACGGGTTTTTTTAGTATTTCATGTGCCCACCTTGCTGTTATTTCAGCAGACTTGATGTCAAAGACATCTGCATCCATATTTTTCCACACCTCCCCTTTGGGGTGGTTGCAAGTTGGTTGCAAGACGGACAGAACCACCTGTGGATTTTTTCAAATCTGAAGCAGCTTGATTTTCTCCTGTCTTTCTAAGATGAACGCTTTAAGTGCTGTTTGTTTGGTGACAATTTTGATAGAAATCACCTTGTTCGAAATTCAGTTTTGAAGTTTTTCAGTATTCTTCCTTCAGTATTCTTGATTTTTCCCTTTCCTTATGAAAATTGATTAAGTATTCAGACTTATCTCCTGTACTTAATAGCTGTTTTAACAGCAAATTTATTGTCCAAGGTGCTGTCTGACTTTTGCACAGTAATGTATTTTAAACAACGATTTATCAAAATGTTCTTTATGGAACCGAAAGTGATTCTTTTTATGGCATCACTCCAAATAACTCTTTTTGTCACGTTTATTTTTGAGAGTGAACTGAGACAGTGTTACATACTCACAGGATAACTGCCAGAGACAGTTTTGTATGGTCCCAGATTAGTAAAACTCCTTTTGTCTCTAGACAAAGAGAATCTGTGATTTCGTTAGTATCATCTGTGTACATTGGGAGAGCTATTTGTTTTTCAAAATCTGAGCCCTTAATACAGTCCTAAAAGGAATTTTGTGTGTTGTCGTTTTGTCCCTTGCTTCTAAACTGCAGTATGTAAGCAGGCAAATCTAGGAAAAGAAATGTATAACCTACAAATATTGCAGCCGTGGTAAATGTGAAAGTGTGGAAATGGCATTATGGTGTATAATTTTCAAAGATTAGTAAAGCACTACCTAAAAATCCTTTTTCTGATTACCTGTTATTGAACACAATAAGAGTTTATTGGGTTTTAACTGCATCTGTGTTGAGCAGAGAAATGGGTTCATAATTTTTTTACTGTGGTGCTAAGCATGAAGCTTTTCTGTTGAAAGTCAATTTGTTTGTTTAATTAACATCTATTATCCAATTATGAGACTACCTTGGCCTTCAACCAAAAGTCCAGAGTCTAGCCCTCTGTCCTTATGTGACCTTGGCAGGCTCAGTGCCAGAGGCAGTTCTCCTCTCTAAGCCGTGCTGTCCAACACTGAACTGCCAGCTATAAATCCACAAGACCACTAAATTAATGCCATGGTAGAAGTGTACAAAAAGGTCAACATCGCTTCACTCTTCTCTGGACGTTACAGTGCATCCTTGACCAGGTTATCTAGGACACCAACCCTTAGAATAAACAGATAACAAAGGGTTCTTGTATTTTCAGAAGCTGATGGCAGAAGGATTCATTCTACTATATAACTAGCTAATGTCAGGTTAAACTGTAAATGTACATGTACTAAATGTACATGACTTCTCTTTTATCCAAAATAAAGCTGATCAGCTAAAACAGGTTTAGTGTCTGATGTTTGTATGGAATGGTCAGATGAACATTGCATAGCTTAAAAATAGTAGTATTAACCGTCCTGTAGCTTGAATTTTGTTATATTTTAGATAACAGTTTGGTTGATGATTTGAGTATACATAATCTTCCATTACTGTTCTATCGTAATTAGCCACATAGCTCCAGTGCAAAACTAAAGAAGCAAACTTTAAACATCTCTTGGCTGGTCAGTTAGATTGGGGAATATGGGCTTGAATTACTCCTTTAAGTTAATTGGATTCTCTTTCTTCATTTGCATTTCTTCCTTGCAGCAGTCCAGCGTGGGCGCATCCCGCCATCCCACTCAGGCATCAGCCCCACCTCTCTGGTTGGTGGTGGTGGTGGTGGTGGAGGGGTTGGTGGACCAGCCATGGGGGGTGACTTTTTCAATGGTCAGCCTGCGCCCGAGCTTATAACCCAGCTCCTGAGAGCTGAGCCCTACCCCAACAGCCGCTACGGAGCCCAGTGTGGCCAGCAGCTCGGTGGAGGCAACAGTGCCGTCATGGGGATCGACAACATCTGTGAGCTGGCAGCCCGGCTACTCTTCAGCATCATTGAGTGGGCCCGGAACATTCCCTTCTTCCCTGACCTGCCTGTGTCAGAGCAGGTGGCTCTGCTGCGGCTCAGCTGGAGCGAACTGTTCATCCTGAATGCGGCCCAGTCGGCCCTGCCGCTCCACATGGCACCGCTTTTGGCTGCTGCCGGCTTCCACGCCTCACCCATGTCCGCCGAGCGTGTGGTCTCCTTCATGGACCAGGTTCGTGTCTTCCAGGACCAGGTGGACAAACTGACGCGGCTGCAGGTAGACTCCGCTGAATACAGCTGCCTGAAAGCCATCGCCCTCTTCTCTCCAGGTAGCTGAATTTTATTTATTTAATTTTTAAAATGCAGTTTAACCATATTTTAAAGTGATTGTTCAACTGAAAATTTTCACTTTACTCCAAGTGATTGTCATATAATATCCATGATGATTGCCATATTAAGTACAATCAACAGTTAAGTCTTAAATTACATTAATGTACAAACAAGAGGTGGGCAATGGGAATATTTTCATGATGATACATTTTATGTGAAAACAGTATGATTTCCTGAGCCTTTCAAGAATATCATCTATATATAGAGAAAGGTGCAGTATAGTCTGTGAAATCTTAAAAATCTATGCACCAAGTTTTTGAATGCAGTTTTTAATCTGGCACTACTAGTGCATTTTGTATGTATCAAAATATTGCAATACATATTATGTATCATGAAAATGTCTTTAGTTTTATGATATAATAATTTTTCCATATTGCCCACCCATAGAACAAACCTAAAATTGCCATATTGGTTGATTTGACAGCTAAGAAGAGCAGTCTATACTTAATAGCTCCATACTGAATCAGAAACCACTTTAGCTCAAATAAACAAACATCACCACTGCCTTCTAAAGGTGTTACAGCGCTGTGTTACAAGTGAGAACTTAAAACTTATGTTGTTTTTGTAAGACCCATGATGATAAATGTTTTCTGTTTTTTTTTTTTGTTGTTTTTTACGTGAATTTGCCTCTGCTGATAAAATGTATATAATTAAGTTCTGTTTGTTGTGATTGTAGAATCGAACTATGAAAGATAATTGCAGTAAGCTTAAATAATTGCAATCAGGCAATTATGAAATAATTGTGACTTACCCATCAACTAAGACATGTTTGGTGTTTGAAGTTTTCTTCCTTAACTTTGCACTGGAACTACAAGACTAATTTGGCTTACAAGTAAGGGAAGCTTACATCCACCAGTTTAGCATCGTCCTGGCTATATACCTATTTCATCGCACACTGGCCTAAAACTGCATTTAGGTGTTGAGTAATCTCAGGTATACTTACATGGTTTCTAACACTGTATGGCCTATTGCTTAAAATTGACACTAACTGATCCAGTATAAGTTTGGATGTTTTAAAATGACTTCTTATCTGTAGTAGCTGAGAAGCCGACTTTGGACAACAGATATGTCTTGGCTGTTTTTGGTTGTATTTGGAGTAAGGGAAAATGTTGGTTTTTTTTTTTTTGGTTTTTTTTTTTTATAATTAATTATTTTTTTTAAACAAACCATAATGTTATCAAAAAACAGTTCTTAAAAATTGCACAGTATGAAAAATATAAAAACCATCAGTGAGACCGTACACAGTCATTGCTTATGAAATGGCCATTTGTTGTAAATTAACCTCTTAAATTGCTGGCTCATTACTCACAATTTTAAGACTTAGTACATAATAGATATGGAATAATATGTAAGTTGTGTAGTTACAGTGAAGAATTGAAGTGTGGACCCTCATACAGGCCTTCATGGTTTGGGAGGTTAAAAATGTTGCTGAAAATTCCATTGTCTTTGAATTTAATTGAATTATGATTCCATAGGAGATGATTTAATGCATCATGAGGTCTCAGTTTCACCATGAGCCGGTTTGACTTTCATTCAGATTTTTTTTATAACACATTGAATACAGATGTGACTAGGTGCACTATTTGAGAAATACTGGAATATAAAATAAAAACTAAAAACTAAACCAGCCAGATAATTCAGCCAAAATAAAATTTTCTTTTTTCATAAATCAGACTTGATATAGTGGAATCGCTATATGCCAGCTGTGTCTTGGAATTTGCCCCTGAACCTCTGTATATGTGTCTTCAATAGATGCATGTGGACTGACAGACCCAGCCCATGTTGAGAGTCTACAGGAGAAGGCCCAGGTGGCCCTGACCGAATATGAGCGCATGCAGTATCCCACCCAGCCGCAGCGTTTCGGCCGCCTGCTGTTGCGCCTGCCCTCGCTCAGAGCCGTACCCGCCAACCTCATCTCTCAGCTCTTCTTCATGCGGCTGGTTGGCAAGACGCCCATCGAGACGCTCATCCGAGACATGCAGCTCTCAGGCAGCTCAATTAGTTGGCCTTATGTGCCCGGACAGTAGCTGAGTTGACTAGCTGCGGTCACCTGCTCAGACTGACTTCCATGTTTTGTGTGGGCTTTATAGGTTCTCAGTATGTGATTTCTTAGTCGCTGCGTGAATGTTCATGTTGTGTTATATTCTGCAACACCTCTCTGCTCATTTAGTGTACATGGTGAAGGATAAAAGGTCAGAATGCTGTCACGTGTCCTTAGGTGCATTTATCGAGTCACTCAAGTTTGGGATACCTCAGGTTTTTTACTTAAATGAACGAAATGAACGAAACTCACAGAGGTGACTCTATCATACATGCATAAGCACAATGGCAGACCATTGACGATGAACAATGACAGAAAGTATTGTAAGGTAATTACAAGGAAACATAAACTGATGGGATTGCAGCCCTAAAGAGCTGATCAATCTCATTTCTGTGATTATGTAAGACCTCGGTCCAGCTTTAAACATGAGATATTACGGGAGATTTCTTGGTACCTTAAGAATCATAATTGCTATATGATTTATTATAATAAGTGTAGTTTAGATGAAGACTCATGAAGGTATTGTCGTGGACTGCAATGCTATTTCATGAAATTTGGGAAGCCTGACCAGTTACTTGAAAAATCAGTGATGAATAATGTATTGTGATGCATCGCATTGTTGGAAAGGTTCTGTGTACTCCTACTTAATTGGGTCCAAAAAAAACAAACATTTCATACTGTCGACCATGAAAAATATCCAATATTTTTGCATACTAATAATAAAGACAAAATATTAATTAAAGAATTCATTCTTTGGTCATTGAATTCCACTGGGATTCTACATTTTTGAAGTGAAGTCAACGATTTTTATTTTTTAATGAGCACTATTTTTGCACTAAGTAGGTGAACATCTTGAACACACATTTTCACTCCCAGATGGGCCAAGATGGTAACAATTTGTTTTACAGGCAAGCATTTCACCTGGAATTATTTCTTAATATCTATGAAAGCAACCCTTACATGTTTTTTTTTTAATAACCATAATCTCTGTGGGCTGAAATAACCACAAAGGTGCAGTGAGGTGGGATTTGATATGTGTGTGACTGATATTTGTCCAAAGTGAAAGCAAGTATTGAATACTAAATCAAGAGGTTATTATGGAGCTCAAAGCCTCAACTAAAGGCACCATTACTGTAATGGGGCACCAAAATGGGAGCTCTATTAAACATAAGCACATCCTCTCTCCTCTACATAGACTCCTGAAACAAGTTCTTGTTGGGGCTCTTTCTCTGTATGAAAGTTGTAGCATGTGGTGCAGTAGTGCCTCACATCGATACCCACATGGTTGCTGGCTCATATCTGACATGGTGTCCTGAAATTTGAGGAAGCTCTGGGGAACAAGGACTTCTGCTCAAGCTGAAGAAAACAGAAGTGAAATCATGCCAAAAAGCAGTCTGTCCACTTAAATGTGTGCATAAGGGATTCAACCCTAGCTAAATCTGATTATTAAAATGCTTGACAAATGGCGCTTGACCCTCTTAGTTTGTTCAGTGGTTTGCTAGTGGTTATGTTAACATGTGGTTACACCTGGCAATCCAGCTTTAGATCCATCTCTCCTTCGCTGGCTTCTGTGACTAATAAGAAGGCAGCTTAATAGAGTTTTTCCCACTTATATTTTAATCTTAGTGGTAATTATCATAGAAGAGCAGATTATAATGGCTCTGTCGAGCCACAGTGCTCGTGCATTGTGCTAAAACACACGTGGCCAAACCACCTCAGTCTCATGCAGATGCACAGTGAGCACAATGGAAGGTCAAAGAGCGACCCCATTGTGCCCCCTGCTGGCCACTAGTTTATCGCATTGCGTTAAAAGGCCACAGTGAGTTCAGTCACATTTACAGCCTGTCTGGAGCTGAATGCCTTCAAGTCTTTTGTTCGAAAACCCCTAAAGACCAGATGATGAATGTCACCCAATTCTCTGCCCACTCAAACACCAACACGGTACTTCTCCCCTAATTTGCATCATCATCACCCTCCCCCAACATCACCACCACTTCTTACGACAGGAATGTTATGTTTATTTATTACAAACGATAAAAAAATATGATTGAGATTTTTATCCCACAGACCTGAATATTAATAGACTGCCAGTCGTTTACAAAGCTAAATTAAAGTGCAGCTGCCACTTTGTATCCAATTTCACGGTGTCGTTTTTATTTTTCCCAACAAAAGACTTGAAAAAATTGAGTTCTAGACTGGCTGGCTGTAAATATGAGTTCACTGTGCCCTTTCGCCGGCAGGGGGCGCGATGGGGTCACTCACGGACCTTCCTTTGTGCTTTTTTTCTGTGCATCTACATGAGCGTTAAGTGTGAGGTATTTTGTCATGTTTTCAGCGGTTGATGCATCAAAACCCGCTGATAGTGAGGAATCTACATACAAACGCACAGGCTCAATGTTTTAAAACGTAGTGATCGGTTCGTTTTTTCCCAATAAAGCGCATCACTGTTTAAATCACATATTTAACGGCGTTAACACAGAGGAGGAGTGACCGAGCGTGTGGGACACGGCGCTCCCTGTTTTCTGGCTCTGCCCCCAGCATGTCATCTGCATGTTGTCATTCATGGGTGTAGCCGCAGACCCTCGGTCCTGAAACCTAGCAGGAGATTCTGTTCACTGTAGGCAGAGGAGAAAAGAGGCCTCTGTATTTAATTTTTAATATGTCTTTCATACCAGGGCAGCCTGTCACAGCTGTAGTGGTGAGTTCCGTTTGATGCTGAACTGCACAAAGTTTCCTGCTCTTAGCTAAGCTAGCCTAGCCATCCAACGCTATTCATTCAAGCTGAGCAAAGTAGCGAACAGTTCACGTTAACGTGTTTTGTCGTGAAGCGAAAACTGCTAAACTGACGACCTACCAATAGATGCGTGTGTATTAGCTAGTGCTTGTGGGTTTTTATAGTTTGGAAGTTACTTTACTTCGTCGTAACGTAGTTTAGTAGGAGCTGCCCGTGTTGTTACGTTAGCCAGCTTTAGCTACCTGCGCTTCTGACTGACTTCCAATTCTTCTAGAAGTAGGCTAGCTAGCTAGATAACGTAAGTTAATAACTGGGCGTATTTCTAAGTCGAGTACACGTTAAACTAACTTTCGTGACTGGACTGGGATCAAGAAATGTCTCTTCATTTGTTTAACTAGATGGCTTGCAAGTCGACACAGCAAGCTAACAGTTAATGTTACCAAGCAAGATACGAAACAATCTGTTACGATTAGCATCTCGCTAACCCACTAACGTTAACGGGCTGGGCAGCCTGTATGTGTATTTGTTGCTTTGTATTTGTAATGAAAAAAGCGCACAGAGGTACTTTTATGAAATTAATGAAAATGTAAAGGAGACGGTCGTTAGTAAATTAGTTTTGAAATGACACTATAGGTGTGGTTTGCCTGTACTCCTCACAGGTAGTGTCGTTATAGCCATATAAGGAAAGCATAGCTGAGGTTTGATTGTGTCACTGTGTTCGAGATTAGCATCAGATTCTAATCCAGCTCTTTTTTGTCTCTTTCAGCAACGGATTGAGATTCTTAAACTACGAGAGGGTGACAATTTAATACTGGGTTTTAGCATTGGAGGAGGCATTGACCAAGATCCAGCACAGAATCCATTCTCAGAGGACAAAACAGACAAGGTAAGAAGTCTCGAACAAACATACCTTCAGTCTCTGGGAATGGTACGAAACATTAACCACTCAGCGAGCCGTTCAGTTCATGAATATTATTGTTTGCTTTTTTTTTTTTACAGGGCATCTATGTCACAAGGGTGTCGAAAGGAGGACCAGCAGATGTTGCAGGCCTTATGATGGGGGATAAAATAATGCAGGTAGGAAAACTGAAAAGTTACACATCATCTACAGAGAACGCACAAAAAGTT
Organism: Pygocentrus nattereri; assembly: GCF_015220715.1. NCBI lineage: Eukaryota > Metazoa > Chordata > Actinopteri > Characiformes > Serrasalmidae > Pygocentrus > Pygocentrus nattereri. The sequence continues at coordinate 25,475,693 of NC_051225.1, read as the reverse complement.
ACACATCATCTACTGAGAACGCACAAAAATGTTACACATCATCTACAGAGAATGCACAAAAATGTTACACATCATCTACAGAGAATGCACAAAAAGTTACACATCATCTACAGAGAACGCACAAAAAGTTACACATCATCTACAGAGAACGCACAAAAAGTTACACATCATCTACAGAAAATGCACAAAAATGTTTCACATCATCTACAGAGAATGCACAAAAACGTTTCACATCATCTACAAGGAACGCACAAAAACGTTACACATCATCTACAAGGAACGCACAAAAACGTTACACATCATCTACAGAGAACACACTTCTACACAGTTAAATGCACAATTACTGTTTATTTCTTCTGACCTTAACAGAAATACGTTTTACAATGAGTTTCTTGATATTTGTTTAAATACATATACGTATTGTCTGTGTTATTCAATTGGTTTTTTTAAATGTTCTTTTATTCTTTTTTGTTCTGCTTTTCATTTTTTATTATATAAATATTAAACAACATTTTCTATTCCTATTCAGTTTAAGTATTTTCATTACACTATCCATCCACCAGAGGCTGCTACCAACCTTCGGTTTGTATTTCTGCTTTGGCCTCAAAGTTGTAAGTCTCATCAGGAAGATTTAGTGGCACGTGTTACATTTCACAGTATGAAGAAAAGACATGAAATCGCTGTGCTACTATATGCTTTCTATAACAATATCTGACTTGTCAGCTTTGTGCCTCCTGTAGCAACTGAGAGTTAATTTAGTAGCACATACATGTGGGAGCTTATGAAAAGACAGTTTCCACCATGCTTCATTCCAGCTTTTCTTAAAAACAGCCAAATAGAGAAGGGATTTGTTTCTTATTTCATTCACTCTCTGAAGAAACATCCATCCATCCATCCATTTTCTAAGCCGCTTCTCCGTCAGGGTCGCTGGGGGTGTAGTGTATTGTAACTTTGTAGTGTTAACTAGGATGCAGTATAGCTATATCAGATAATTTGGCCACTTATAGGTTTGTACTTTGTACAGTTAAACAATGAACAAAAAAGACAAATCATTATTGGCAATTATTTGTGAAAATGATCATGTAGAATTTCATGTTTGTAACGGCCCTGATTCCATAAAAGGACATGTCTTGGAAAACCTGTATGGTTTGTGCGGTGCATCAAAAGCATTAAAGTAATATTGTAACAGTTGGGCTCAGCTTTTCCTGTAGTTTTCGTTACACTGCATTAATGCTTTTGTGTGCTCAAACATTTGTGTAATTGTGCATAGTGTCATTTCATGTGTTGAATTTTCTGTATGTTTATCACAGGTGAACGGCTGGGATATGACCATGGTAACACATGACCAAGCACGGAAAAGGCTAACAAAAAAGTCTGAAGATGTGGTCAGGCTCTTGGTGACCAGAAAATCCCTGCAGGATGCGGTTAGACAGTCCATGATGCCACGCTAGTGGAAATCTGAAAATCCTTTATTTGAATGTCGTTCGTTAATCATGCTGCCGAATGTACTTTTCATATATACTGTAAAATGAAGCCAAAGAACATCAGCTGTCATTGCCTTGTAGCATCTTCAACATTTCGTTTAAGGTGGTTTTCTAGATGCAGATAAAGCCTGGAGACACATTTTCAACCAATGATTTTTTGCAGCTATTTTTGTTACAGTATAATGGTATCTGTTTTAAGTATTTGTGCAGTAGGAAAATGTTCATATGTATTTCATAGCTTTGATTTCACATCACTTCCAAAACGGCTACAGTAATGATGAGCTACGTAATGCGGTAGTGTTGCAATATGTGAAAACGTGGATGTGGTTGATTATTGCATGCATATAGGCTTCTCACTGTCTGATAACACCTTGTAGTTCTTTTATTGATTGCAAAGGTTATACGCAGCCAAACATAAAATACTAAATAATTAATTATTGCCGTCATATTTTTCTTTTAGAGTTTTGAGCAAAGCCAAGGAATTTGTTTCAGCAATGCTTAAAGACCACTAATTATTTCTTTCATTTCCTATTTGGTGCCTTTCTTCTTTGTCTGCTTGTTTGTTTTTTTTTTTTAACCTAATGTTTCATACTTTATCTTATTTTTGTTATAAATTAACAAATAGACTGAATTATTCTGTATTTGATAGCAGAACATAAAGGCTTTTTTGGTACCACACAATAACCACACTACCTTTGTTTAGTTGACTTTTGCAGATCATACAACTCCCCAGGATTTTCTACACTGTCTTGTTCAAAATCTTCTTGATAGATTTTGACATGTGATTGTATAAAAAAAAATTATATATTTTTTTTCCACTTTAATAAATAAAAGAATCATTAGCCTATTGCTTCTTATTATATTGATTGGCAGCCATAAGGTAACCATACCATATCATAGACTCTGTCCTGTAGTAGTAATTTAGAATGTGGTGAAATATTTCTGTTTAACATTGTGTTTGTTGTCATGGATCCCGGGCTATGTTGCGTGTCTGGTGTCCCTGACAACATTTCACACTTTGGCCACTGAAAATGCTGAGCCTGTGATGGGAGTGGCCACATGTTCTGGTGATTCATTTAGCTTTTTTATGTCTTACCAAACCTCCAGAATACAACCCCAATTCCAGTGAAGTTGGGACGTGTAAAACATAAATAAAAACAGAATACAGTCATTTGCAAATCCTTTTCCACTGCAAAACTTTCTTTTACAAAAAACACCTTGCTGTTTTTGAGTCATTATAGGATGCATATATTTCTGTAATTCTGGCTCTTAATTTTGGCTACAAGATTCTTTGGCTTACTGGCCCAAGTGGCCAGTGCAATTTTGTATGCTTGTCTACCACCTACTTGGACCTAATTTTGGCCTCCACTGTGTTTTTAGCTCTGGCGAGTCTTCATGTGTGGCTGAAAGTAATCAGGTGACATTTCAAAGCGTCAAATCTATTGCCTGACCTTTCGCTGTTTGCTCAGTCATTGCAGTACAGCGAGGTCCTTCACTTTCATCTCTTAATGTGGCTACAGGCATCCTCCTTTTGTCATATGCACACAGAATAAAATCACATTGAACATTATCATTGTTATAGTTTTATGTAAAGGTTTATTCAAAAATAAAATGTAAATACATCAATAAGGCATGATAATAATTCACTTTATCTCTTTAAAAGAGTGAACTGTACATTGACCAGCTACTTTATTAGGTACACATTCTTGTTTTTATACTTTTTGTTTATTTTATCAGCTCCACTTACCAATTACGAGCACTTTGTAGTTCTACAATTACAGACTGTAGTCCATCTGTTTTTCTGCATACTTTGTTAGCCCCCATTGGTCTTTTGTTCAGTGGTCAGGACCCCCCTGGGACCCTCACAGAGCCTGTACTATTTGGGAGGTGTATCATTCTCAGCTCAGCAGTGAGACTGACATGGTTTGTTAGTGTGTGTGGCGTTAATACGAGTGGATCAGACACAGCGGTGCAGCCGTAGTTTTTAAACGCATTGGTGTCACTGCTTGATTGAGATTAGCCCACCAACCAAAAATATCCAGCCAACAGCAACCTGTGGGCAGCGTCCTGTGACCACTGATGAAGAACTAGAGGATGATCAACAAAAACTGCTGCAGCACATGAGCTATCGCCTCTGACTTTACAACTACAAGTTGGGCTGACAAGGTAGGAGTGTCTGATAGAGTGGACAGTAAGTGAACACAGTGTTTAAAACTCCAGCAGCACTGCTGTGTCTGATCCACTCATACCAGCATAACACACACTAACACACCATCAACACATCAGTGTTACTGCAGTGCTGAGAATGATCCACCCCTCAAATAGTACCAGTGTATAATAGTGTAATCAAATAGTCAGTGTATAATTAGAGTAGTTGTTTTGGAAATTACCTGAACCTAAAAATGAGTAAACAATGAATTCATTATGACAGCATATGTGTGAATATTCATGTATCACTGTGCTAGCGTGTTTACGTGTTGACCTTCACACATTCGCTCATGCATTCATTAACTAGAATGTAACTTCAACGATTACTGTAAACTTGAATACATGTAACAAAACCTCTTAACAATCCATTTATTCTTGCTACGTGCATTCTTTGCTTCTGCAGGGGAAGCATGGTCCATTCCACTTGCTTAGGCTTTCCTGGGTGCGTAATATTTTGCAGCAATGCTTACACCACTCATTGTATAACTGTAGTCTTATACAGTACACCATACACACAAGTGGGTCTTATGAAGCTGAAAGCTATGGTGCATAAAATGACATCAGCCCAATAGCAGATTATTTAGACCTCATAGTTAATCCTAAATCAAATACAATAATTATAAGAGTGTGCATAGGAAATGAATTGTTTAAAAGAAATGGAAACAGCATATAATATATTATTGTCCAACGTATATACATTTGTGGAGCTTCATGAAGAGTGGGTGACATACTAGTAAAAAAGTAATCAGTGTATTAACTGTATATAATTCACTCAATGCATGTGCATACAATTCATGCATTAGTTGTAGCAGCTGAGTGCATAATTACTACGGCTAAATGTAGATTATACGTGTTTTACACCTCCCACACTTTGGCAGATGCATTGTGTTTCCATAGTGATACAATCTGTTACCATCACTTTACATAGATGATGCTGGTCTTATGGAGAGAGCATGGCAAGACAAAAAAAAAAAAAGAAAGAAAAAGACGGGATTCTAGACGGATTTCATAAGGATCTTTCTACTAAAATAGTCCAAAAAAGAGTTAAAAAATATATTAAATAACAATAAAGCATTTAGACCTTAAATATTTATCTATTATGTTATGATCTGTTTCAAAGCATTGAGATAGTAATAAACTATAAATATATTTTATGTTTCATTGTCACTACAGAAACACCTTATTTTAGCCACACCCCTGCATTTTAGACCAAGAAGTGAATTTTAACTTGTCAGGTTTTTAAAAAAAACATTTAAGTTGCTCTTTATCTGTCACCATTTAGTTAATGATTACAATGAAACTGAAAAAATCATTGTCACTACTGAAACAGAAGTTTTAGTCTATACTTACCTTACCTTAGGGGCAGTCGTGGGCTGGAGGTTAGGGAACTGGCCCTGTGACCGGAAAGTTGCCGGTTTGATCCCTAGGGCCGACAGCACCTGACTGAGGTGTCCTTGAGCAAGAACTTAACCCCCAATTGCTCCTTGGGTGCCGTGGATTGGGCTGCCCACCACTCTGGGCAAGTGTGCTCACTGCCCCCTAGTGTGTGTGTATTCACTAGTGTGTATGTGGTGTTTCACTTCACAGATGGGTTAAATGTGGAGGTGGGATTAATAAAGTATCACTTACTTTAGCCACACTCCTGCATTTTAGAGCAGGAAGTGAAACTACATCGCTGTCCCTCATGACCGAGCTGTTAGAACCCATTGTTTTAAAGTAAATGTGTTCTACAGTCAGAATATCACTGTGTAACATGAAGAATTGTCACTACCGAAACGCATACTTTCTGCAATTAAGTAAATCTTTTTTTGTGTTTTTCAAAAATATTATGATTTAATGTTTGTACAGCTGTTACAAGCTGTGTGTGCTGGTCATGTGCTGGCTAGCGTTTTTAAATTCTGCTTAAAATGAGCTGAAATTGTCACAACCGAAACATTCACAGCTGAAACATTTGGGAAAGTTTTGGATGCATTATTGCCGTATTGGTAGTGATGTGGAATGTTCAGGCATTTGTTTTAATAAGATAAATAATTGCTTATTTTGGCAGCATATTCATACAGACCATAAATTTGACCCAAATACAGAATGTCTGCATTCATTTTTAGGCCTTTTCATACAGGATGAGCCATATCATTTTTGTGTTTATTATGTCTGTATTGCTGATCATAGTATTGGGGCCAATCCAGTTAAAGTTAATATTTGGTTATTTAGCCTTTGCATGCAATCGTGTTGTAACAGTACCATTTTCTGTTATCTCTGTTTCTCTGGGCCTTAGTACTGGGGAAAAATAAATTGATATGTGTTTGTTTATGCCTTACATGACTTATCTACATCAGGTCTGCAACTCAAAGATATCACCAGACTCCTGATATCTTTTCTTTTGCTCTGCTAAGCCTTAACGACATTTGTTACTTGTTTCAGGGCTTTATGGCTTCAGGTTCCTCTTCAACAAGTAAAGTGCAATATTAAATCAGGCAAAATATTTATAAATTTCCATCGATTCTTTGTGATGTACCAAGGACTTAATCTGACTTCCTTGTTTAACCCCTTAAAATCCCAGGCATATTAAGGTTTATTGTTCAGTAACTACAGGGACTGGCTAATTCAGTTCTAGATGCAGTCTTTCATTACGTGTTTTCCTTTTCATCACGTCATATTCACATATTCACATTTCATTTAAACACAAAGATTTAGATGCTATGTGAGCATCAGTGGGCCACAGCACACTAAGCAGTCACTTTATCTGAAAAGTCATTAAGATTTTTGCTTTTGTCCATCATTTGAACACATTTGATCTTTACATTGTGAACAACAGAGCATAAAAACTTGATTTGCATTATTTGTTTTGACCCATTTTTATGTTTTTAAATGGAAATTGTTAATTCAAATATAAGAACATTTAGTATTTAATATTTTTCTATTTATATGCTTCCATAACTTTTGTTTTTATCATACTTTCTTGTTATCGATGGCAACAAAGATTCAATTTACCAATCAAAATTGTTGACAAACAATGTATTAATGCAAAAAAAATGTTTGTTGCTTTATAAGTGATACTTTTTAATCCCACAAACAGGGAAATTCCACCTCTGCATTTAGCCCATCCGTGAAGTGAAACACCACATACACACTAGTGAATACACACACACACTACGGTGCAGTGAGCACACTTGCCCGGAGTGGTGGGCAGCCCTATCCACCACGCCCGGGGAGCAATCGCTCAAGGACACATCAGTCATGGACTGTCGGCACTGGGGATCAAACCGGCAACCTTCCGGTCACAGGGCCAGTTCCTTTAGCTTAACAATGTAAGTAACCTGGCTGACTTATTTTGAATCAATTGAAGTTTTAAAAATGCAGTAACAGAATATAACATTGTTCTGTAATGTATTACCACTACAGGTTCAATTAACTGAAAATGTTAAGGTAGACAATTTGCATTAAATTGTTTTATTAGAGACTTTAAAAAGCACATTGAGTTGTAGCATCCTCACTGGCCATTTTATCAGGTACACCTACACGAGGCGCACTTTGCGGGTTTATAGTTGCTATAAACTATACACTAAGGTGAAACTAGCCCACCCACACTGGTGTTAATTTATTAGCCACCCCTTCCTGATCCCCTTTTGTCAATGGAAAGGGACCATCATAGAACCACTGCCACCCAGATATAGTATGGAAGTGCATGTCACGCCTACTGGCCGACTGGCCATCCAGAGATCAGCTTCTTCTGAGTATTGAGAGGCTGACTCCTCCCAACACACACACCTGCCTACAATCCACTCATCAGCACCCTTTATAACCCGGACTCTCACTCTGCCTCCTTGTGAGGTATTGCCACTCTCTGTGTCACTATCCAGTTGTTGTCACTGTGTTTTGGTCATTCCTGTTTTTTCCTGGACTCTTTGCCTGTTAATTCATGGTTTTTGAACGAGACTTTGTTTATTAAAAGACTCTGCATGCGCATCTGACAACCCTGTCTGAGTGTTACAGTGCACATGATGCTACATAAAAGTTGGACTCATAATTAGAAACTGGAGCAGGGCCCCATAATGTACAGTCTATAGGCTTTAATAGATGGTTAGATTAAAAGAATTCAGAAAATTGCACAGAATATCTAACACCCCTCGTGGGAGCTGGGGAAGACTAATATATAGGTAACTGCACATACAACCTTCCCTTGTCATCACCTGTCATCACTATACTTGTTTTTGGCGGTATCCAAGAATGATGATATGAGAGAATGCCACAAAAATGTAGAAATTACATAATCTGAAAATTAAGATGCTGAATTTAGTGTGCTTTCCATCTAAAGCAGTCCACATGCTGTAGACATTCATAAATACAATGCATCCCTGCTGAAAAAATTCAAAGTGTCTGTTGCTTCCTGTTGGTCTCCAGCAGCCACTAATGGTTTTCATGGTGGGCTGATATTGCAAGTGTGAAAGATTCTAATTGTTTAACAGGTGTGGACTGAATCCAGATGCTGTGTCCTACAAGAAACTAGAGGTCTCCAACGGTAACCGCTGAGCTAATTCTCATTAGAAAGCAAACAACCAGGTTTTAATTCTAATGCTATGAAGCCAATCCTCACATGCATGAAAGCTTTATGGTAACATTGCATGTAACATGTGAGCTCTCAGCAGCCCTTAGGGAGACTCTTTTGAATGCACAAAAACAGGCCTAAGACGATGCGTAGGTGGATGCGTGGGAAGATGGGGGTCCAGGGTCATTAATTCATGAACCCTCTAAGCCACTAAGGCTGGACCTTGAGGAGAGCATGGAGGCCGGTTGTCATGGTAATGGATGATGGTAGTATGTTTTTCCCTCTCTGCCCTTCTTCAACACATCAACGCATTAGTGACTTTTCCTGAGCATATGTGCTCAATCTTTTTGGACACCATCACGTTTCACTCCCTTCTCTGGCCCGTGTACCTAAGCCTGTAGGCTCCATAGCTCAGAGTACGAGCAAACCATTAGCGCTCCCTGCTACAAATGAACCGCCTCCCACGAGCTCACCACTAACGGGATTTTTTCAATTGTGCTCCTTTTTTTCTTTTCTGACGGCAGCAGGTGGCTTTACTTCTCGCCTGGAGAATCCCTAACCTCCCCTCCCAAGGCAAACCTCTGCTGTTTTTTTCCTGCTCGTTTTCTAGTCAGGCTTCTCAAACCGACACACTGTTACTGGCGAAGTCACACAGAGAGACTTGTTGAAGCCGCTTTAAGGCGATTTTGGTTTCGGTTGTTTACCACAACGCGCTGAGGTAAAGCCTTTAACCCAACAGGGGTCAGTTTCAACAGGGTAAGTCTCATTTATTTACATTTATATTAAAACAAACCTGTCCACATTCATTTGTGACGACGTTAAAGGCTACACAACACCTTTAATATGTAGTTTCTTGCCATTTTCAAATGAGGAAATCACATTTAGCCTGTCCAGTTGCGTTTCGGTACAGCAGTTTTGCAACGAAGTTTCTTATTCTAATTTCGCGGTCCACCTTAAACCGTGCAGCAGTTAATTGCTGCGCCCCAGGAGGCACATCATGCTTGCAGCCCCATTTAAGGTGGACTTTACATCAGTTCACACAAAGCTACTCAGTTTGTGTGTGGACACAGGGTGAAATGTTGGATTAAGTAGCTGAGTAGCTGCTATTTTTGGGGTTTTGCTAAAAAAAAAGAAAAGAGAGAGAGAGAAAAATCCTGGTGGGGGCAAGATTATGACTCCCAGCTTTGTAGTATGCCAGCCTGGGGTTTTGGTCCAAGCTGCCCCTTTTTACACTGACCCGAGACTGCTCAACATTGTTAAAGGCTATAGGATTTAAACAGGTGCTCCTGATCCCCGGTCAGTGTGACCCAGACTGCTGCCCAGCGTGTGGTCATGCAGAGGGATCATGAGCCTTATGAAGGTCAGGGTAGGGGAGATGACACACTGTTTCATGTTTATTGGCATATGAGTTCAGTAAAGCGTGGCCAGTTGTCAGTTCAGCCCCAAGCTCCTGTGTGAAGTACAGGGCCATCTGTTCTTTCCCACGCAGGCAAGTGACCGCAACAGCAGGATGAGTGGTGAGTACGCTTGAGAAATGCAGAATAGTGCCTGAGCTGAAACTGCTGGAAACTAAGTTTTAATTCTATTGTACTGTACTGTAATGTTCTGTAATACAATTCATAAAACTGTCCCTAGAGCCTAGAGTATATCACTTTAGGATGTTGACCAAGAAGTAAAAAAGAAAGTTATTACAACTTATATAAGAAAGTTGACGTTCATTTGTGGTTTTGTATAATTACGTCTGAGATCTATAAGATCTATTCTCTGGTAGGGGGTAAAATGGGTGGGCTTGTCCAGAAGAAGGGTGCCAACAAACATGGAGAACCACTGGATGTTAACAGTGTTACATGCCATCTGTGCACAATGTTGTTATCGTTATGAAAAAAAAGAAGTATTAGAAGATAGTCCAGTTTCTAGATATATGGTAATTATATTACCAGCAGGGAGAATACAAACTATAGAATTTGTTTAAATTTATATCACTGTCTAAGCTTAATCGCTTTAACGTGAAATGCTCCGTCTTCAACTTAACATTTAGTGCAAGACAGATGTCTTATTCTAGATGAACAAAATGATCTCGTGTGAGTTTGTGCTTTGTGTCTACATATTTTGACATGGCTTTGTGAAGAGCCACACCACATGTGTGACATACCACCTCTCCAAATGAAGCTCTTCAAATAAACACAGTCACTGTGTATTGTAAACATCTACTGCATGTGAACACGTTATTTGAAAGAACTACATTTTGATTAATCTACTTTGGATCTGCAATTGAGATCATATGAGAATCCACGAGATTGTAATTACATTCATTGTCTCAATCCATTATTCCTCTTAGCAAAAACCTGTTTGCACAGATTGGCTGCAGTCTATAAGCCTGTGCCTTTTGGAGACTCACTGGGGACTCAAAGCAGAATACAGAGCAGCCAGGGGCTCATGCAGCTTTAATTCGGCCCTGTTGGTCATCTGAAACAGAATTAACAATGATCACCTTGGTGGAAATACCATGCATGAGTAATTGAGAACGACATTGTGAGGATGGAAAGAAGCTCATCTCTCAATTACTGTTAACGAGTGTGTATGAGCTCATCATCACTTATTATTAGTATAATTTATGATTTATTCAGACAGTCGAAAAATTATTGACAAATTCAATGTTAACATCTTAAAAACCCAGACTTATTACATTCCAAGGCGTATTCAGTAATTACACGGACTAGAGTACAAACTGGCGGAGTTTTTTCAAAGTCCTAATAGGAAAGTCTGTCCAGTTGATGGCCATCTTGACACTGGCCCCATGCCGTAATTTCCACTCATACAAGACCAGGTCAGAGATACTGCGGAGGAGACAGGTCGCTGGTTGGAAAGCACCTGACGCTCACCACGGTGTCTTTACAAAGAGAGTCCCACCCTTCAGTAAAAGAGCCAGTCAGTTTGCTGGTTACGCTGCAAGTGGGGAAAAGTCACCCCAGTGATTTGGGCTACTTGTGGACATCTGCCCAGGCACAGTAGCAAGAACAACCCAAAAGTTTTTTTGTGCATTATTGAACCAAATACTTCAAACTATTTGAGATATTTGTCAGATTTTAATAGTGATTTCAAATATTGTTATGACCTGGTCTAGGCTCAGGTTGTAACAGACTTTGAAAGTGGACTCTCTCCCCAGACCTGCTGCCAGACCAGACACTGGACATCATTTAAAGCAGAAAACTGCAGGTTTATCTACTTCAGTGGGTCAATAGCAGCTTAGGATGATGGCATCGGGAACGAGCATACAGCAAAATAAACTATGGCTTGCTTCTTAATTTTTATAAATTCACAAAGTCTGTTAAAGCTTTCACAAATTTAACAGTTGAAGCAAAGTGAAGAATGGAGTGAAGAGTGCTGGTCTGGACAGGTGTTCTTCCAGGTCATATCAGAGGGTAGAGAGCCTTGAATGATTTCTAGGATGTATCTCAGTGACCTCTTATACAGGAGAAGTATACAGTGGAAGAGGAAAAGCACACAGAATGGGCACAGGTAGACACACATAACAGTTACTATGTCCAGGAGTCCTAACAATATGTATTTGAAACAGCAATTTTGCCTACAGTTGTGAGTTTTTAGCCCTTGGACATTATGGGCTTTCCTGTTCATTTTCCAACCAGTGAAATGTGTTTGCCTTTATAACACCTCAGATTTATCCCAAATATCCCAAAGTCAATCATTGTTTGATTCTTTAGTTTTGCATTCAAGCTACAGGCTAATGTAACTACCAAGTAATAGAAGCTTGTGCCCTCTAATTTGCATTATGCTAACTCATCTCACACTTGCTTCAAATCACACACAGTTGGTGAGTAATACTAAATTTGATTATGCGGCTTCTGACGCTATGATATACTGTTATCACTAAAAATAGATAAAAGTATGTTGCAAAGCTAAAAAACGTTAGTAGCAGCCATCTTAGTGTTTTGTCCACAGCTTTGTCCACTTGTATGGATTTATAGACAGTATGTCTTACTGTCGGAAGCCACACAAAATCAAAACTCTTTGTGAGATTGCTTAACAACTCTACGTGGTTGGAAGTGTATGATGATTTACACATGCAGTTTGCATGATGCTAATTTGAGAGTAGCTTCAATCACTTATAAGCTACATTAGTCTTGTAGCCCCACTGAAGCAAAATTCATACATCCAATCTGCTTTGGCTGATTGATATGATTGATCGAACTATCTCTTTAATAAAAGTGGCCCGATAGTGTTGCTCATTGTTATTGCCTGGCAAGTAGTAGTGATTGAAGGAATAAATGTGATTAGAGTAAGAGAGGAGCCTCCCTAAGATCTCAGCCAGGGTTCAATTCACAGCCATCATGCCATCTGTGTGTGGGAAGGATGTCATAGATACCCTCTCTTTGCCAACACACAACAATGTTTTAGTCACTTGAGATCATGTGCTACAAATGGAAAAGTTAACACTGTCCTCCAAGCACATTAATCTGCTTTGTGGCATAGCTACAGGTGAACTTTCTAAACTGGACAACGCATTGAATTGAATTCATTTGAAACAAATGTGTACACCATTTTCACATGAGATGTGCTATACATTGTTATTCTATCAGTTTTGTTTTTCAGTTTATTTCCTTGTGGCTATAATTGTGCTGATGTAATATACTTTATAAATGTGAAAATTCTGTACATATTTCAATCAGTAAAGTTCAATATATTTCCTTTTTGAAAGAAAGAAAAAAGTATACACAGGTTCATTAACAGTATAGTGTACTTCAAATATCACTTATAAAGTAAACAATATCAAATGACACAAACCAGGTTATACAACAGTATCAGAGTGATTGTATGATGTGTATTGATTCACCTAGTAGTGAAGATGCAGACATCTTATAATTCTTCAGCCATTCCATTTTGAAATCTTTAATAAGATGAGCTTTACAGATGTAATGTGCTTCATTCCTCCAAATAAATTGAAATATAATAGAGTTTAATTTCTTCATATAATATATGGATATATATACAGAATGTGAATAAAAAATAGAAAAATAGTTAAACCGACAATGCTACGCTGCATACTGCGTAACCTGACAGATAACATTTTAAATGCTAGTTTTGAGCTGCAATGACCTTTTGATCTTATTTATCACAAACCAAAGGTTTCTTTGTCTTTCTCTTTTCCTCTTTGTCAGTTTCACATGAAACCTGCCTCCTGGACCAAGTCTTGGAGCTGATTATTAATGAGAAGCCCCCCAACAGCAACAGCCTCTTCCTGAACGAGGACTCTGAAAAGCCCCATCACTCTGAGAAAGACCTTCATTGGCTGCGCAGAACCATGCAGAAACGAGTATCTGGAGCTAAGGACAGGATGTGTTCCATCACGCGAGACAGCATCAAAGCCTTTTTGCGCCGCAACACCTTTGTGCTCTTTACCGTGGCAGCAGTCGCAGTAGGTAAAGCATGCTTGGGGTGGATGCTCAGGCACACCAATATGTAAAATAAAAAAACAGTGACTTAATTCATCAAGTTTTCGTCAAGATAATAAGGCAATTATTCTTTGGTTTTGGCAGGAAGTTGGTTCAGATATGTTCATAAAGACAGCATGCTAGCGTGTTCCCACATGTTGAGTGGCGTCTTGTTAAACTTTAACTGCATGTTATGTCTTGTGCCTTGTGATGTTCAGGAATCGTGTTGGGATTTGCTCTGCGTCCTCACAACTTGTCAGTGAGGGAGATAAAATATTTCTCTTTCCCTGGGGAGCTGCTGATGAGGATGCTGCAGATGTTGGTTCTGCCACTCATCGTGTCCAGTCTTGTTACAGGTACATGAACAAAATCAATAAGCAAACTGTCTGGTATAGATGCGGTGTTGCTTAGTATCTGGCTGCTGTAGAAGCTTATTAGAATGTGGGCTTTGATTTAAACAGGCCCTTTAGGTCATGCTGCTCTTTTTTTTTACTAGGAATTTCATCTTTGGACAGTAAAGCCTCTGGAAAGATGGGCATGCGGGCCATCGTTTACTACATGCTGACCACTTTAATAGCTGTGTTCATCGGCATTGTCATGGTGATCATCATAAGACCTGGAAAAGGCAACAGAGACAGTCCAGTGTCCTCTAGTGGCAGCATTGAGTCAGTGCAAGCTGCTGATGCCTTTCTGGATCTTATCAGGTAAAGGGAAATACTTGAATTTGGTCATTTGATGGCAGATTTCGTGTTGTAACATGATGCAAGCATATGTTCACTCTTTTTACAGAAATATGTTCCCACCTAATTTAGTGGAGGCCTGCTTTAAACAGGTATGAAATTTACACTTTTGATTCATTATATCTGATAACTGACAGAAGTAGAGTCAACATCTGACGTTTGCCTTTATCTGATCTTTCCCTATTTATATATTTCAGTATAAAACCTTTTACAAGAAAACAGTGTTCACCAAGAACATCACTGTTATGGTCAATGCAAGTGCGAGCATCAATGCTACCGAGTCCAGTTCTGTTGGGAATTTCAGCACAGTCCTGCAGACCATCCAGGAGACGGTAGAGGAGACAGTTCCAGTGGCCGGCTCCTCTAATGGTGTCAATGCTCTGGGCCTGGTGGTGTTCTCCATGTGCTTTGGCTTGGTGATTGGGAATATGAAACAGCAGGGCCAAGCTCTGCGAGAATTCTTTGACTGCCTCAATGACGCCATAATGCGCTTGGTAGCTATCATTATCTGGTGAGTGTCCGTTTATGCTCTGCTATGAAATTATATTATTAAGGATTAGTTTTCCAACCTCAGTCCTTCCTTTTTTCAGTCCTAAAATGAAGTACCCCTTTGTGTAGACTTTAACATTTGCCTTGTTCCACTAAATATGATTCAACTCATTGGTTACTAATTAAGCTCTTAATGTGTTGAATTGTGTCACTTACTGGAGACTACAGAACTAAAAAACTCTATTTAGATATTAGAAGGGTAGACATAAGACTTTTACTGAAGGTGTACACATATGTAACTTAAACAAAAAAAAAATGAAACATACACAATTTTCCACTCAACCTAGATGAAGTCAATCAAATTTTGCTTGCTTTTTAATTTAGCACTTCAAATATGAGGCTAATTTTGTTAACAAAGTCTAGACTTCATGGTTCACACCAAACAGTTTAAAGGTTCTTTAAAGAACCATATACAACAGGTATTCCATCATAAAGAAGAACCAGTTAACCAAAGAAACATTTATGCATACATGAGTGTTCATGGTTCTGTACAGTTGTATGCAAAAGTTTGAACACCCATGATCAAAAGAAAGTTTTGTTGATTTCTAAGCTGAGATAAATTTACACCTTTTCTACAGGAAGCAAATTTAAATATGTAATTTTTCTACAAATTTTAGCACAATTTCTGTTTATTTGTTTAACATATTGTAAAAACAAACAAACAAAAAAAACAAAACCTAAAGTATGCTGTAACTTTGGCAGGAGTCCACATTTTATGACATTTTATGTTTGATTTATTCTTAATATGCTAACTAAACAGTAAGTGCATTAGAATGTGCAGAAGTGTTTTCTGTGTTTGGATGTCTTCACTTATTTTAACTTAGCAAATATTTTCTCCGTGTATACTGGCAGCAAGTGAAAACATAAGGATAAAACATTTTTGGCACCCAAAGACAAAAAAAAGTTTGGGCGCCCTGTTAACACCTATAAAACGTTGTTTATCTAAGTCATTATTATTCACTGAAGTTTCATCAGGTGTGATATGATCTCTCAGGTACGCACCCATTGGTATCCTCTTCCTGATCGCTGGGAAGATTGTTGAGATGAAGGACCTGGCACAGGTTGGAGGGCAATTGGGCATGTACACGATGTGCGTCATCATTGGTCTGCTCATCCACGGCCTTTTTGTTCTGCCTCTGCTCTTTTTCCTGGTTACGCGAAGGAACCCCTACACGTTTATTGGTGGTCTGCTGCAGGCTTTGATTACGGCTTTAGGAACGTCTTCCAGGTAATGAGAATGATCATACAATATGGAATACAGCTATACAGTAATAAGGGTATTTCTTTATTGAAAAAAAAAAACTCCAAAAATGTTTTTTGTATAGTTTAGTATATATTGCTGTTGTCAGAAGAAAACCTTGCATCTCCAAAATGGTAATTTTATAGGAGAAGGGAAAAATCTACTTTACTTTTAATGTAAGTTAATCGAGCCAGACTTGGAAAGAAGTCATTTTGGGCCATTTACTTTGGTCTATTCATCATGCAATTTTCACACAATGTAAAGGATAACAGTTACTTTCAAGTTATGTCAAAAACTGAAAAACATCAAAAATGGAGATACAAGGTTTTATTCTGACAACAATGATATACTATTTGTAGTACCAGCTGGATTGAAACTGTTGAAAGGTAGAATTCTCCAGTCCAGGGATTCAGGGACTCCGAAACAGCTCACATTTTTGTTCAAGCCCAGTTCTCAGAACAACTGTACAAATGATCAGTGTTCTTGATTGCTTGGTTCAGTTGTGTTTGAACTTGGGATAGAGTAAAAATGTGGAACTGGGAAATACTGCTGTATTGTTGTAGGGAAATGCCATAAATGATTATATATGAAGTAATTACTAGTTTGTATTTTTTCCCGTAGTTCGGCCACCCTCCCCATCACCTTCCGTTGCTTAGAAGAGAACAATCACGTTGATAAGCGTGTGACGCGCTTTGTGTTACCAGTGGGAGCCACCATAAACATGGATGGTACGGCTCTCTATGAAGCAGTGGCAGCCATTTTCATAGCCCAAGTCAATGGCATGGACCTGAACTTTGGGCAGATCCTTACTATCAGGTATTAATGAATGCTGCACATTGTGTCAAGTTCACCTGAACAGCAGCAGACTGTTTAAATAGATCTTTCTCAACAATTTTGCAGTGTTTTTTGTGTTACAGTGCTTCTGTGGAGTGCACAGAGCTGTAGGCCATTTCAATGATATTTCACTGACATTTAGACTACATATTTTAATGTCTGTATTAACAGTCGGGCTCTTTGTTGCATACTCCATAAAACACTTCCGCAGCACAAGTTCCAACTGTATTTTCTCTTTATTAAAATGTCCTCTTCCAGTATCACAGCAACTGCTGCCAGCATTGGAGCAGCAGGCATCCCTCAGGCTGGTCTGGTAACCATGGTGATTGTATTGACATCGGTGGGACTGCCCACCGAGGACATAACGCTCATCATTGCTGTGGATTGGTTCCTGTAAGTCTTAACTAAATGTCACATTGAAGCATGCAGCTCCAGCAGAGAGCACTCTTCCAAAAGGTTATTGATACATAATGCAGACAAATAATCTGAGAGAATACAGAATATGTTTTCATGTCAATAGAGCTGCCATTATAGTGGATAAAAAGGCATCTCATCTGTGTTCATGTTCATTTTTAGCTTGACACACTTTCTTTATAAATGCAGTCAGATGCATGTCTACCTAGCAACTGTTTTGGTTTTCATTGAGAGGCATTTGTGTGTTTTTGTATGTACAGCGATCGCCTCAGAACCACCACCAATGTGCTGGGGGACTCTTTAGGAGCTGGCATCGTGGAACACCTGTCACGACAGGAACTGCAGAACCAGGACGTTGAGATTGGAAACTCTGTGATTGAGGAGAACGAAAAGCCATACCAGCTTATCTGCCAGGAGAATGATTCTATCAAGCACCGAAACAGTGAAACCACAATGTAAATAACACTACACTTGAACAGCACCCAGTACTGTTACCTAGAGCATCCGTTAATGCTGGAAAATACAAATACTGTTAAAGTTAAAGTTAATGTTCGAGCAAGGATATCAAAAGCCATATCAGTATGTTCCAAATATGAGAATGTCTACCATATTATTCAGACTCAAAATGAGGGGTCAGTCATGTTCCTGATGTCCAGTGGCCTGTTTGCTGTTAGATGTGAAGCACCTTCTGAACCTCACGTGTAACTCTCTCAAGAGAAGCTTCACTTTATTTTTCTACATCATTTGAGCAAGAGCAGCTCTCCACTGTATTGAACGCTTACATGCACTTAATAATCTCATAACTGCAGAAATCGGATTTGGTCAATAATCCAATCAACGCATTTACATGCACGTGAATAATCAGATTTCAGGTTTACATGAGTCAGACAGTAAACAGATTTCTGCCTTGCAACCAGCCAATAAACAGAAGAAAATGTGATGTAAATTTAATGTAAAACTCAAACTTCTTGCCATGGATTTTAAAAAAAACTTTGCACCACTTCACCTGAAAATATGAACATGCATCTAGAAAATGAAGAATATTTAATTCTTCATTTTGTCAAGCATGTAGTTGTTTCATCGTCGCTTCTAAAGTGTTTTGCTGTCATCTTCTGGTAATGCTGCTTGCTTAATTCCTGTACCACAGTCTGTTTTTCCACACATGCACAGACTGAGAAATCTGAAAGAAATCCAAGTAAGAGTTTACATGCCCTGAAAAATCTGATTACTGAGCTAAAATCCAGTTTTCTTTATCGGATTTCTTAATTAGATTTCTAGACCTAGAAATCGGAGTATGCTGTTTACATGACCATTTGTATAAACAGAAAACTGCAGAAATCTGATTATGATCAGATTATTGAGTGCATGTAAACGCACTCATTGTGTCAGAAGTTTCATGATGAATGGACCAAAAGAAATGCTTCAAAATTGCATGAAATAAAATCTCTTTGCAGTAACTTAGATTGAAAGTAAATACGTTTTTCCCTGCTGTTGTGAAGGAGCCATTCAAGAAATACTTGTTTGGACAACGACAGTATGCTCTTAAAAGAGAACTGTTCTTATAAAACAATTCTCATTGGTAAGGTAACTGGATTTATTTCTGCATCCTCATTGATGTTCTTTTAAATTGTATCACTTTGTAGTGCTCAAGTGGTTTCGTTATAGGCAAGAACCGACAAAGTTGTTAACTAGCACCAGCAGAGTTCTGTTATTACCTTTCACATGCTCAAACGAAAATTATTTAATCGATTCTTGACAAGCCATTTTTAGTTTCTGTCAGTTTCTGTTAGTCTTAAAACATGATCCAGACTAACTGTTAGTCAAGTAGTTTAATTTAATATGCTTACAATAGCTTTGATTAGCTGTCATCTGGATGTCTTTCTTCTCATTTTCTTGTTTTCAACTGCAAAACCTTTAGAAATAAATATTCCAAGCATCTTGGAGCAATCAAATACATAGATATTATGCTTAATACTGCTCACCCAGACAATTACCAACCAAAATTGGTGTCCTTGAGCTCAGTTGAGGATGAACACTGGCAGAACAATGGGGCTGCTATGTAGGAGTGGTGTTTCGCGTCTGTGATACTATGGGTCTCTATTTCCACAAACCAGTGCATTTCATGGTATTTCATGGTAATCACAGTGTGTTCTAGTCAAACTCTCTTAAAGTGATAGTAATAGCTCATCAGCTACGTTATACCATGAGCATTTACAGTAATTGTATAACCAATATTATTTTACTACATTGTAAATGAAGAATTTGAAATGTTGTAAAGTACACTGTAAATGAAAAATGAAGTGTTTCCTAGTGAACAGTACTTTTGGCTGTACTAAGTCATGTTGCAAAAAGGTGGTATAAAAAGTTCAATAGTGAACATCTTACCTCATCTGACAGCATGTGATTGCCATTCATTGTTACTTACATATACAAATATTTTTTACTCGCATTTATTGTGGTTTTGTTCATGCATATTATAATGTTTTGTTACATTTCATTTATTTTGATAGTACTGTACTATTTTGTATTTCAAAAAACTGCCTTTATTTTATTTTAGCAGATTGTCATGAGTAATGTTGTGACGTCTCTCTTTATTTACTTACTGGCATGCATTTGTAGTTTATGTGTATATAATATGCCTTATCTGCAATTACTATACATCAGGAATGGAATCCATGTTTCCTTTACAAGTTTGGACACATTATAGAGTAAATAAAGAAAGTTACTTTATGTTCTGTGGATTGTGCAAGTAGAGCTAGTTTGTGTTTCAGGCAGTATTAATTTATTAACAAATTTTTAGTAAATCACATTTATTGGAGTACATGCTTCAATTTTAGAAATTGCTTTTTGAAGTTTTTTTTTCTTTATTCAGGTTTATTCTTATTTATTCTGCAGCTGTACTTGGATGTTTTGCATTATTTTTATTCAACCGGAGTACTTCTGTTTTTAAAGTGTGGTATTTCTATTTATTTATCTATAGCCATGTAAAGCATTCACATTGCATTTGCAGCATGTGCAGTGTTTTCTGTGTTTGAAACCTTCCTTATTCAGTTACGTGTGTACTGACGGATGTAATAGATGGCTGTGCTGTATTTTGATCATATTTTGGGAGGATGTGAAAGACCATGACACAAATAAATGTCTCAGGAACAAAATATTTCAAATGTTGATTTCTTTTATGTTAAAAAAGTTTCCAGCAGGTGTGTTGAGTCATAAAACAGAACCTACTTTATAGTAGAGAGTATATCTTTATTTATATATATTTTACTCCTTTTACCGAATTATGCCCACTTCAAGTAATATATATATATATATATATATATGTGTGTGTGTGTGTGTGTGTGTGTGTGTGTGTGTGTGTGTGTGTGTGTGTGTGTGTGTTTTAATGCTGCAACCACCAACTGACACCATGACTTGCAAGTCAAATGCAAGTTTGTATCTAAGCTCATTCAAGCTCATTCAAATTTATTGTGTGTTAAACCATTTGGAAAATTGGGCAGCTTTAGAAAAGAAAAGTCAAGGCAAATGCTATCATATTATCTGTTCCCACTGTCAGAAACAAAGAGTACTGTCCAGGTAAACTTTAGTCCCTCAAAGTACAAAGAATCTCAATGTACCCTCAAAGGTGCAACGGGGTTCTTAATGTCCAACTATGTACCTTAAACGAGTTTTAAAGATATGTTACTTTGACTTTCCCAGGGGTAAAGGACATACTGCAAGTCTTAAAAGGAAACAGCCATATACAAATGAAAATGGTTTGACAGACGGTGGTCCAATTTTACACACCATCTGTGAGGGAAGAGGGGAACCTGTTAGGCCATGTCACCAACATGGAACATTTCCTGATTTCTAAAACTGGATCACTGTCTGTCAAACCATTATCATTTTATATGGGTGTTTCTTTGTGAGACACCCTGTATTTTTATCTTTTTATAACTTACCTTTTTATGTAGAAAAAAAAACAAAACAGCCTGGAGTCAACTTTAAAAAATAAAACCACAACACATGACACATGATAAAAAGAAAGCAAGCACCATTTTCATGTATTTCTTTATATATAAAAAATCGATTGCATTACCATACATAATAGAATCAGTAATTGCACTATATTTGAGCCAAGAACAGTCATATCACTTTAACTCTATATAACAGCTTGTATAACTTATAAGGTGTAGATATAGTATAGATAGATAATGAACAAGCTTGAAGTACAGAGTTAAAAAGGAGAATACTTTGGCATATAGATTAACAGTCAGGTCAGAAGACATCTAAATATCACAATCTTGCTGAGATAGCATACTGTTTGGTAATGAAAGTTATGGGTCTACATACTTTCAAGAAGATAGTGACAAAGATGAAAAGGCTGGAGTGATCAGTCGTCTCTTCCTCATCGTTTACTGGATCTAACGAGAAAGACGATAATAATGCATAGTTATTTCAATATTCAGAGCACATCAATAACCTTAAAAAGGCATTGTTTTTAAGAGGTAGCAAGCTCAAGGCCTATTTAGACCCACAGGCTTAGCAGATGGTGTTTCATGGCTTAATTTTGGTCTCAGCTGGATTTCTTTTGGAAGACCTCATTAATGGTGAAGCATTAAAAATATCTGGGGAAAACAATTTCTTGGTGAGAGGTTCTTCAAAAGTACCATTAGGTACAATCAGCTAGATTCAAGATTCCTCAACAGGGACAGCACAGTTAAGGAACCTTACTTCTAACGTCGAAAATATGCAATACAATTGTGCGAGTCTTGTTCCAGTGACTATGCCTGAATAAAGTATTGTTTGAGATGGATCAGTTTTACCAGAGGATGTTTGGGAAAGTTCTTATGTAAGGAATTTGACTGGCCGATTCATACAGGATGACAAATCTAGAGAATTTTTCGAAATAATATCAGATAGTCTAGGTCACTGTTACATGACATTTAAGAAGCTCAATAACAATAACAACACAGACCATAACCTTATCCATTAGCAGCCTTTATTTTTTAGTGTTTCATGAGGTTGAACAGGGCTACTTTTACAGATTGAACTTTTTTTTTCTCAAAAAAAATGCACCTTACATTTACCCCAAGTAAAGCTAATCCAGCTCGGACAGGGATTTACATTACCTCTGACATTACAGGCAGATTCCCACGTGGATGGAGCCACATGGTCCTGTGGGCTTTGGCTCTTTGCCTCTGGACCAGTTTCCGTAGTAACCTCTTCACTTTCCTGTCCCTGGGGTCTGCACACTTCACCGCCTTCTTGGTGTACAATCTGCCGATTCACACAAGCCAGAACAGGAGAAAACAATCGAGTCAGGCGAAAGTAACCTTTGTCTCAGCTTACTTATATCAAACACAACGCATACTGATCCCTCAATTGCGTATGGTTCAAATCAGCACCAGAAATACTGGCCCTCTCTGGGAACAGTTTGGGTATTGTCCACCCAGCCTGAGTGCATTCTTGAGCTGCACTTGCCTCACAATTACGGGGCTCAGTAATAAAAACACGACCTGTGAGGATGGCAATGCCTGGGAGATTTAATATGGCATAGTTTTCATGTATGTGATTGCTCCAAGATGCTTGGAATACTTGCATGATGGCTCGTATGCTGCAATCTGGCCCCTCTGTCTGCACCTCAAACTTGAGAACATCTTTGGTCCGCACTTTCCCCTGCGAGTACTGCATACAGCACTGGACGTCTCTCTGCATCTGCACTCCCTTCCCTGCCAGAGAGAGACACACTCAGCAAAAACTCAAACACAATTGGCCTGTTTCCTAGACACAGATGCCAGAAAATAGTTCTTAGGAATGATGGCATAGAATAGGGTTCTTTAGTTCTGGTCCTAGGGGGCGGCACATTCCTGATTGCCAGGATTAATAGGTGTGTTTGAACGGGGAGATCACCCACCTGTGCTGGACAACGGCCCTCAGGGACCAGAATTAATCCCTACAATAGAAGAATCACTTTGGGTTCCATAACAAATGAATGTATGGACTGTGGAAGGATAAAGACTTTTTTTAAAGTATTAAGAATTGTGCACATAATGTAAAGCCTGTACACTAAACAAAGACAGAACTATACAAATGTACATCTGAGCCAAGAACTATTTAGGAACCATGTCCTAGAAACCAGCCCAAAGAGTACAGTATGGTAAGCTTTTAAAAGAACCTCAAGCACTGATTTGTCCACCACTACTATTGGCAACATATGCAGGCTACATTTTTCTGTCTGCCTAAAACAAGACCTTAAAGGGGAAAATGAGAGATCCTGATGATGTAATGAGGAGGCATAATAAATGACAAATGCATTATTCAGTAAAGGGAGTTTTTTTCTACATCCACGTGTGTTTTGTTATTGCTGGAGCGAAACACAACATGGCCGATGTGGACATGTGGATTATGACATGACCCATCCTGCAGATATTGTCCTCAATACCTTCCGATGTTACCTTCAGGGGAAGGTATCAGAAACAAGTGCATCTTAATCACCTAGATTCTCTTGAATAACCCAGCACAGCCCCTCTCTCTCTCATCAGCATGCATGGCATCAAAAAGCTCATCACAGCAAACGGATAACAGACTCTGCTCTCCTTCCATCATGCTGCCTCCCCTCGACATGACATCAATGCCAAACTCCAGACCAGCTCAGCGGAACAGTGCTGTTTCACCTTACCTTCCAGGGAGCCAAAGAGAACAACGGTGACGGAGAGCACAGAGATAGTCTGCAGCAACATGGTTTGAGCTTCAGACGGGCTTTAATCCACCGTGCTGTCTGCTGTACCTCCGTCTCTTTTATATTTCTCCAGCCTCCCTCACTCCCTCCCTCTGCCTGCTTGCCTCTCTCTCTCTCACATGCTAACACACCCACATTCTCCCTCATCCACCTCCTCCTCCCTGCTCATGCTTGTGTGTGATCCTTGTTTGCTGGTACCTCCTGTGTCCTCTCTCTTCTCACACAATTCACACTGAGATGATAAGAGGACTGACAGCAGAATAGCATGTGAAGGAAGAATGTCTCATTTTTGCCATTGGCTTTGCAGTTTGTTGGGTGCACCTACCTTGTACCTGCAATCACTGACCAATTTATTGTTAACACCTCCCACAGAGGTGCACTCAGTAGGTATACAGTTGCAGACTGTAGCTCATCTGTTGCTGCAGTTTATCACCTTCTACCCCATACATCAATGGAAAGGGACCACCACTTGACAACGCGCTGGCTAGATATTATGTGAGTGCTGGACCATTCTTCGCACTGCAGTGACTCTGACATGTTAGTGGCATGTTAATGTCTTGTGGTGAGGATGTATCCGACACAGTGGTGTTGCAGGAGTTTTTGAACACTGGGAAGACATACTGGTCAACTTCATTAAAAACAGGTACAGGCAGGTATGAATGCAGATGCTTCCACACAAGTGTACTCCATGATACAATCAAGCAATTAACATCCTGCCATGCTCTGTGGCATGTATAAAAATGCTGAGCAGGCCCCATTGACCTCAGTTTTGAGGTTGGGATGAAGGGTTGGGATGAGGGGTTGGGAGGGTTGGGTGCTGGAGCCTATCCCAGCGGTCATAAAATACATGGTAAGCACATGGCTCACCATGAATGATCACGGATCAACCTGATGGTCTCAGCGACAATTGACACTCTCCGTTGGACAGTCTGACGTCTAGGGCAGGAATAACGGTGGCCCAGGAGAAACAACTCAAAGGCAGAGTGGAGGACATGTGACGAGTCTTTCATGATAATATGGTTTTTCTGTTTATGCATTAAGCCTTTGACGCAGTGGAAGACCGATAATTTTGGAGCAAACAGATATCAGGCTTTGTAAATGTTTCTTATTTCTACACTCTCTACAGACATTGATGTGTGTGGCAATTTTTAGGAGTGAAAAGTCCACAACTATTTCTCTTGATCTTCAATAGAAAACAGACAACAAGACTTTATCTGCAAATATGCCCATTTTTGTGAGCTCCCTTGTCTCTCTACAAGGAAAATTAAATATCAACCTTTCAATTTTGATGATCTGGCTTCGTCCATCAACAACCACACAGTATGGCTGTTATGTACAGGCTGCGGTCAGGGTTGTGATGCTAAAAAAGTTGGAAGTGGTCTCTTCAGTGTCAAATGCTGAGCAAAGCTGCTCGATATTGTCCAAGGTTTACAAAACTGCCTGGAGTGAAATGTGCAAAGCAAACTAACCTTTGAATTAAAGTTGTCCAGGATCCTGTTGAACCCATTTGCTAACTTGTTTTGTGAATTTTCTGATACACCTTAAATGGTACCACAGTTAACATCTACTCTATGTATGTGCTGTACTTACGTGCTGGTGTCTATATAAACTGTAGCATTTAAGGTGGAAGAGAACATTTGATTGTGTAGCTGATGAAAAGGAGGACAACTTCAGCCTTGTTTGAAGATGAACACCAGCCATACTCGTTAACAGTTCAGTTCCTTAGAAACGGTATAAAAAGTGATTGACTGTTGTTGCTGGTGTACGTAAATTTTGGGGGCGTAACATTAATGAGTCAAGACTGCTATGCTAAAACAGGATTTTGGTCAGTTTCACTGCCTCTTTTGCGTATGCCAGATCGAGTTAAAGGAGGAGACAAAAGTGTTTGACTATTCCAATACAGTGTTCCATTCTATGGCACCTTCAAAGTGTGTGGGACATGTAACATACTGATAAAAATTCTTGAGACAGTCCACAGAACAATGATCGTCACCAAGAACTAACTTTGGAAAATCAGGAGATGGAAGGTCTGTGGACTGTGTTAACAATATGATCCAAGGCAACAGTTGCATTAGCTCTAGGATGTATATATACAAGTTAAAAAACAACTGGGGGAATTTCCTGGGGAGATAAACAGGCTGAAAAGACAGTTCCATGCATCATATGAACTAACCTGTTCTGCGAGACTCGTTAAACTGATGGTCTTCAAGAAATGTAATTGGAAAGAAGCACACTTTTGGTATGTTGCAACTGTTTCTCATGTGACTGAGAATGTCAATGCAGGATGTGTTAGCCAGAACAAATCTAGAACAGTGGTACAAAAACCACAAGCCCATACATAAAGACGTGGAAAAAAGTGATCAAATGACCATATTCACCTTAAGTGGGCGAGTGCATGTGCAGTGTACGCCAAGAGGACAGTACAGGCCTACGTGCTTGACATCTACAGTGAGGGGGTCCACTGGCTTTGTCATGCTGTGGGGGCATTTTGTCTGGATGGTTTGGTTTCACCTGTCTCCAGAGGTAAAATCAATACAAGGTTAGACTGACTGCTTATCTTTACCCTGTGATGAAACATTTCTATCCTGATGAGAGCAGTGTTTTTCAAGATGAATGTACAGTAGCATCTACTACAGGGTGAAGCTATTTTGGGGCATGTGGTGTCTTGACACCTTATTAAGACTTTGCTTTATGTTGGTCAGCTTCGGACCACAAGCTACTGCTGTCTGGAAGTTATCAAACCCTGAGGTGTTTGAAAACTGAGGTAAACTCATTCTAGAACACGTGTCAGTGCTGTACAGAGATTGGTCCACCACGTAAATAACATGGTGATCCCTTTACCTCAGTGGACGGGACTGAGGGTGGCTGACAACTGTTGTCCAGGAAAAGAACTAAAGCAGTGGTCCCTAATCCCAGATCTGAGGACCCTGCTTTGTAAATTTTTATGTACTTAAAAATCACCATAGCACATGAAGTTTCTCGATAACTGATTGAGTGGAATCAGGTGTGCAAGATGTGCATATTGTATCTCTAAACAAGGTAGGTTCCTGATAAAATGGCCTCCAAGTGCAGGTACAAGGTAGGTAGAGCTAATTAACTGGTAACTTGGTGTATAGTGTTAGTACTGTAAAGAATTGGAATGATGCTTTCTACGAGGTAGTGGTTCCCAACTCTAGGTTCTAGAGTATCCTTGCCTTGCACATTGTAGTGCTTGCCCTGCTCTATCAAACCCACTATTTGGTAATTACTATTTGGATCAGATGTGTTAGAGCTGGGAAAACACCAATTTGCCCAGGGCAGGGGTGCTCCTGGGTCAGGCGTTGGAATGACTGTTGAATAACAATCAACAGTTTAATAGCATCTAGTATGATCCCAAACCTCCTATAGTAAACAGAACTTAGGAGCACAACTGTTCAGCTGGGCCACAACTTGTACTGTAGGTACCAAGTAGATCACATTATGGATCAGTGAAAAAAGCCATGCAACACAGAAGCAAATGAAACTCATTTATGGAACCTTGATCCAAATGTGAGAACCTTGACAATGAAAATTGTGATTCCAACATAGTAGTTGCATATATAAAGCACAGAGAATGTTGTGATCATTTTAACTTGTACTACACAAGTAGAGTCAAAGACCCAGAACATGCTTTGAATTGGACGTAGTGTCAGTATGTAAATGATATGAATCAATATGACCTTTGTAGAGAAATTCAGATGGTAGTCAGTTGATTCATGCAAGTAAGTAAGGATGCTTGGGTGATTTGCCACATACCTGAGGTCAAAGGACTGAAAAAAAATGTGTGTGTGTATGCTACATGGGGCAGGTATTGGGCCCTCTGTGAGAATTCAGGCTGGAATCTTTCAGCTGCAAAAACATACCTTCCCCATGACTTCAATGTGTCCACGAGCCAAGCATATTTCCTGCATACCTTTTTGGTGATTAAGGGATCACTGAACAGCGTACAGACAAAAACATGCCAACCAATGTTGAAAGAAACCCGTACTAATTCCCTGGGATGAAGTTCTACATCTTCATGGGAGACTGTACTTATTAGCAAACTAATATGCTGAAAAACCTGTTAAGGGTAGGACTGAGGATTCGCACAAATAAACAGCATTTTTAAGCATCTATAATCTCAGGTAACGCATTTAATGCCAAGTTTAGAGCAGCATATCTTGGAGTGTGTTGATAGAATTTCAGATGTAAAATGTATTCATTTCGAGTAACTCCTCAAGGAAGCAACCAAAGCAAGGTTATAACAGTAGGATTTTCCTGTTGTCCCTGGTGGTCCTGGACACGATCTAGTATGGCCCTGCGCTAGATTTGAGCAAGCATGCCGTGGATTAAACAGGTCAAACCCAAAATATTTTTCAACATTCTGGCATAGAATTTATTCTCCTGGGCGGTTGGTATCTTGTCCAAGGTAGGACCACCAAGGCTTTCCACTCTGGAGAGGCTCTTTGTCACTGAGACCATGGTTTGTATTAATCTCAAGTAAGGCCCAAGTTATGCGGTTTTGATTATGGGCGTTCTCTTCAATTTTCTCTGACATGGAAGCTTACAGAAACAGCAAAACAATCTGGACATAAGGGCATGTTAAATACAGTCCTTAAGCTTTTGGCCTCAAGAATCGCACATATTCGGAAGGAAACAAAGAGGAAATGCCCAAGAAGCCCCAGGCACTGAGGTAGACAGTCAGTCTGTTTGCACAGACTATTCTTAAACCACTGTCTTACAAAAAAACACAAGATCACAAGATTGTCTCACTACGCTCTATCATTTATGATATCGCCTTCACCTTCACTGGAGAGCCTGACCAGAAAAACAACTCACCTATATAGAAATCAGAATTTATTTCAACGTGTTTAACAAGAGATTTACATATTCATAAGTAAAATGTGCACATCACACAAAAATCAGCACAAAGTTGTCTCAATATATTCAAAGCTGTACATGTTCATAATACAAATAAGATTGAAAATAATTCAAGACCATGTTTGTCTTGAATGTTGAGATCCCCAAACCCAGACTGTACAAAAGTAAATAAAATATCAGTCTTTTCTTGTTGAAAGAGTAGATCATACTTATGAGCCAGCAGCTGCCAATCAGTCCAACGTACCTGGAGAAAAAAAAAATAAAATCAAGGACAACACTTACAAAGGAATGATCTTATGATTCCTACCCAACTTGCAATAGACAGACAAATATAAAGGCTACAAGCCTAATAACTTTTCCAAATTGTCACTTCTTCAAATGTCTGGGCTCTTGGGTTATTGAGTTAATTTTAGGAACTGTGCACTTGTAAAAGTTAACATGAGCAACATGTCCTGTTTTAACTGTACTGCCAGCTCAGGCTGCAGGTGTAACACAGCAGGTGTAGCACCAAAGCAAGATTGTCATAATTTACATCTGTATTTCTGAACTGGTGACCTGTATTCTTCAAAAATTCTCTGAACAAAATTAATATATTAAATGGTGAATTCTTCTACTTTTTCTTGAAAGAGATAACATGTTTAGGACCTAGATTAATGATCGTCTTCTGCTATTTTTTTAACTGGCTTTCTTTTCAATATGTCTTCATGATGTGCAATAAAACGTGATTACTTTTCTTTTATATAAATGAACAAAGCATCATGACTTTTTACTGGAGGAATTCGTCAAATAAATTTGACAAAGGAGTTTTGGCAACCTATGATTCATTTATTTTTTAGTACTCCATATATACAGTGGTGTGAAAAAGTGTTTGCCCCCTTCCTCATTTCCTGTTTTTTTGCATGTTTGTCACACTTAAGTGTTTCGGAACATCAAACCAATTTAAACAATAGTCAAGGACAACACAAGTAAACACAAAATGCAATTTGTAAATGAAGGTGTTTATTATTAAAGGAGAAAAAAAATCCAAACCATCATGGCCCTGTGTGAAAAAGTGATTGCCCCCTAAACCTAATAACTGGTTGGGCCACCCTTAGCAGCAACAACTGCAACCAAGCGTTTGCAATAACTTGCAATGAGTCTTTTACAGCGTTCTGGAGGAATTTTGGCCCACTCATCTTTGCAGAATTGTTCTAATTCAGTTACATTAGAGGGTTTTCGAGCATGAACGGCCTTTTTAAGGTCATACCACAACATCTCAATAGGATTCAGGTCAGGACTTTGGCTAGGCCACTCCAAAGTCTTCATTTTGTTTTTCTTCAGCCATTCAGTGGTGGACTTGCTGGTGTGTTTAGGATCATTGTCCTGCTGCAGAACCCAAGTTCGTTTCAGCTTGAGTTCACAAACAGATGGTTGGACATTCTCCTTCAGGATCTTTTGGTAGACAGCAGAATTCATAGTTCCATTTATCACAGCAAGTCTTCCATGTCCTGACGCAGCAAAACAGCCCCAGACCATCACACTACCACCACCATATTTTACTGTTGGTATAATGTTCTTTTTCTGAAATGCAGTGTTCCTTTTACGCCAGATGTAATGGGACACACACCTTCCAAAGAGTTCCACTTTTGTCTCATCGGTCCAATGAATGTTTTCCCAAAAGTGTTGGGGATCATCAAGATGTGTTTTGGAAAAATTGAGACGAGCTTTAATGTTCTTTTTGCTCAGCAGTGGTTTTCTTCTTGGAACTCTGCCATGCAGGCCATTTTTGCCCAGTCTTTTTCTGATGGTGGAGCATGAACGCTGACCTTAACTGAGGCAAGTGAGGCCTGCAGTTCTTTGGACGTTGTTGTGGGGTCTTGTGTGACCTCTTGGATGAGTCGTCGCTGCGCTCTTGGGGTAATTTTGGGCGGCCGGCCACTCCTGGGAAGGTTCACCACTGTTCCATTTCTTCGCCATTTGTGGATAATGGCTCTCACTGTGGTTCGCTGGATTCCCAAAGCTTTGGAAATGGCTTTATAACCCTTTCCAGACTGATAGATCTCAATTACTTTCTTTCTCAATTGTTCCTGAATTTCTTTGGATCTCGGCATGATGTGTAGCTTTTAAGGATCTTTTGGTGGACTTTACTGTGTCAGGCAGCTCCTATTTAAGTGATGTCTTGATTGAGAACAAGTGTGGCAATAATCAGGCCTGGGTGTGGCTAGAGAAATTGAACTCAGGTGTTAAAAACCACAGTTATAGTATGTTTTAACGAGGGGGGCAATCACTTTTTCACACAGGGCCATGATGGTTTGGATTTTTTTTCTCCTTTAATAATAAACACCTTTATTTACAAATTGCATTTTGTGTTTACTTGTGTTGTCCTCGACTATTGTTTAATTTGGTTTGATGTTCCGAAACACTTAAGTGTGACAAACATACCAAAAAACAGGAAATGAGGAAGGGGGCAAACACTTTTTCACACCACTGTATGTATATATATATATATATATATATATATATATATATATATATATATATATATATATATATATATATATATATATATATATTTTATATTTTGGCAGGCCAGTCAGGAGTGGACATTACCAAGTAACTGTGTCAAAAACTTAAAACAGCTCCATCACTGTCAATTTAAGCTGAAACAGAGTGGTTACATGTGCTGTAGCTGAAAAATTGCAAACTGGCCTGGTTAGAGACGATGTGCAGCAGCACTTCACAACCTAGCAGTTAAATTTTACTTTTTAGTAGTCTATGTAAGCCTGCATTGTGTGATTATTATCTTACTCCCAGATGCATCCACATATGGAATGTTGGTTTATCAGAAAGTTAAAATGCATAACTGAACAAAGACAGGTTTATATCAATTTTACAGATCTACACTATATTTACAAAAGCATTCACTCATCCATCCAAATCACTGAATTCAGGCGTTTCAATCACTTCCATCGCCAAAGGTGTATAAAACCAAGCCCCTGGCCTGCAGACTGCTTCTACAAACATTAGTGAAAGAATGGGTCGCTCTCAGGAGCTCAGTTAATTCCAGCGTGACACCGTGATAGGATGCCACCTGTGCAACAAGTCCAGTCATGAAATTTCCTCGCTACTAAATATTCCACAGTTAACTGTCAGTGGTATTATAACTAAGTGGAAGTGACTGGGAACATCAGCATCTCATCCACGAAGTGGTAGGCCATGTAAAATGAAAGAGAGGGGTCAGCGGATGCTGAGGCGCATAGTACGCAGAGGTCACTAACTTTCGGCAGAGTCAATCACTACAGACCTCCAAACTTCATGTAACTTTCAGATTAGCTCAAGAACAGTGTAAAGAGCTTCATGGAATGGGTTTCCATGGCCGAGCAGCTGCATCCAAGCCTTACATCACCAAGCGCAATGCAAAGCGTGGAATGTAGTGGTGTAAAGCGCCGTCACTGGACTCTAGAGCAGTGGAGACGTGTTCTCTGGAGTGACTAATTCTCCGTCTGGCAATCCATTGGACGAGTCTGGGTTTGGTGGTTGCCAGGAGAACGGTACTCGTCTGACTGCATTGTGCCAAGTGTAAAGTTTGGTGGAGGGGGGATTATGGTGTGTGGTTGTTTTTCAGGAGTTGGGCTTGGCCCCTTAGTTTAAGTGAAAGGAACTCTTAATGCTTCAGCACCAAGAGATTTTGGACAATTTGGGAACGGCCCCTTCCTGTTCCAACATGACTGCGGACCATTGCACAAAGCAAGGCCCCTAAAGTCAAGGATGAGCGAGTCTGGTGTGGAAGAACTTGAGAGGCCTGCACAGAGTCCTGACCTCAACTGGAAAGAACACCTTTGGGATGCCTCATCGATGCTGTTTGTACTTTATGTTCAGTGACAAAGTGCGTGCAACAGGCTAATTAAAGTTTGACTGTCATGTTCATTTGTGTCCATGAAGTATGAAACAAATATTTAAAGTTTTGCTTTCATACCACCTTTTTTAAAAATGTGGTGGCCACTGTGACAGCAGACTTTCAGTGGATTTTACAAACAAACAATCTTTTTGTTTATATGTTTGCAATGGCTATGTGTTGATCTCTAGTTTTATACTTGTTGCAAGGTTTACTGTGCAAGAACTTAGTAAATATACATATTGTTCTTTATAAAAAGTATTTGTTACAGAATTAGAAATCAAAATTGTAATCTCAACTGTGCGATTCTCACTTCACTGAGAATCAAAGCCATATTTGTCAGTGACACATTCAAATTTTCCATTTGGCTAGAAATACTCCAAGCTAGCAAAATTAAACTTGGTCACTGAGTTCCATTCATTTTTAGAGTAAAGCAAAAGTCACAAAGATAGATATAGCTAACGAGCCATCGCTGATTCCAAAGGCAGGAAAAGATAAATATAACAGTAATGAACACGTATTTTCCGACACAGTGAAATGAAAATAAAATTTGTTAAAAGCCTGTTTAACTTTAAACATCCATTTTATTTTGCTAGTCACTGGGACAGACAGATTAGTATAATTACTCAGGATGATTAGTTTACTTACCCTCAAGAAATGCAAACTCGTCTATTGCCTCAATTGCATTGTCTGTGAGAAGAAGATACACAAATAACTTTTGTGGTGATCAAATCCAGGAAACATAAAATGGTGCTGAACTTGAATGAAACTCACCTAGATCTTTCCTCTGCAATGTTTTCCTTTTTCCTTGCTGTGCATAAACTAGTGCATCCTTAGCTATCATTTCCACAAACAGCTCCTTTAAAGACAAAGACAAGTTAATATTCTCTTGAGTGAGGAAAAAGGCTCATGCAGATCATGACTAATGACTTTTCTGACCTCATAATGACCATTTACACATTGCATTAACATGCTTTTTTTTGTGATCGTGTCACATGCAGATTTCACTTGACTGAATGAAAAGCACAGCACAGACACATTCTGAGCCATCCCCAAACCAAGTATCTCCTTGCAATGTGGGCCAATGAAAGTGTTCAGGCCAGGCTTGTTCATTCATGGCATAACAGGGAAAAAGTAAATGGAAGTAAATCTGAAATGACGTGTATGCTGATGTGCTTTAAAGTAAAATCAGATTTCATCTGGTCACACTGGGGACGCATTTTAGTGAAAGGTATAAACGTAATCCAGCCAAAGAATAATCATATACTATCTGGATACCTTGAAGGTGAACACCGATTTTTTCATTCAATTCATTTGTCAAGACATAAACAAATTCACAGTGGTCTGCATTCAGCTGGTTCACTGTAGAGAAACAAATCCGATTTCTTTACAGTAGTGGTGATGGGAACCAGGGGTCACAATATCTACAAAGCAAATATAGCCATTTACTAACCAAACTGATCAGTCAACCTACACTTCTTCTGAGTTCTCATGTGTAATGCTGATAACAGTAAAATCGCAATAAGTCTAGGATAAAAAAATTGCCATACCACATCCTGTTCGTCCATGAATGGTTTTAAGATAAAGTCCACTGCAGGCCAAAACTATTGCAACACAATGTATCAGGCACCATATTTGTACCCATTTGGCATACTAACTTTCTGTGATGTAGTTTTTAGAGGTATTAACCATAAAACATTCTCAGGGACTTCTGGTCCCTATCACCACCTCTGTGAACGATTTTGACTCAGTAAGTTTCCTTAGAACAAAGCATTTCACATCATTTTATATCTCAATAACTGAATTATTCAGAAATTTTGAGAAAAAAAAAAATAGTGCCATTCAACTTTAATGTGAGGTGGAAACAAGCCCATAGTAAGTGTACCTACCTGATTGGGTCACAAATTTGGGTTCCTTGGACTATCTAGAGAGAGCTGCAGTTACAGCTAAAGCAGTTTAACTAACTTTGCCAGTAGCAATAGCTAATTTTATTGTCTCTGTGTTAAATATCCTATAATAATCATGATTATTATTACAAAGACCTATGAATTAACTCATCACAACTGTAAAAACATTTCTCCTCCACAGTTCTGGGCAGACTTAAAGGGGAATGCCACCAATTTTTCAAAATATCTGCACAATTCAAACACTGAGATGTAAACTAAGTCATTCAGAGTTGTTCGATGTAAAACACTCTGTTCTAAAGAAACTTACAGTCAGAACTGTTCCAAGTGGTGGTGATAGGAACCAGATGTCTGAAGTGTTTAATGCCTGGAGAAGCTCCCTCACAAAAAGTTATTAGATGAAGTGATTATTAATACACTGCCTGATTACTGCCTAATACACATTTTCAAATAGTCCTGAGAGATGTTTTTGGCCTAATATTTATATGACTTTAATCCATTCATAGTGGAGAGGTACATACAGGGTGTTGTAAGGCAAACTAGTCCCAAAAAAAATATTTTTCCAGATGTATCTCAATTATACCAGCATCAAAATTACATATAAAAACTACAAAAAGCACATGTCGCATCACTGGTGGTTTTGGATAATAAGTAAAATAGCTATTTGTGTTGTCTCCACTACTGTAAAGAAATCAGATTCTACAACGAGCCATTCCACATCACACCATATGTGGGATACCATAAGAGCCACTTACAAACCATTTAAAAAGTTTTAGTCTATTAAATCTATACGAGCAAAATGTAAAAGGAGCTTAAGCTTGATGATCATCAGCTGTGATGCTTCCTGTGCAGTACAGATGCATTTTGTACTGCTATGCAACACTAACGTTACATGTCCAGTGTGTGGTGGCCTTAAGGGTCTGTATGTGGGCCCACACTTCAATATCTCACTTTCATAACCACATACACTTATGAGATTAGTTGTATGAATAATAAGGCTTAAACCAGTCGTTGGGTGTTACAAACTACTGAGAGGGTTTGAAAAACAGGAGTTCACTGTAATTTCCTGAAACTCCTTAACGTCCTGTTTCTAGAAACTATGTCAATATTTTAGCATTACTGAAGACTGAAAATTCGAATGAAATTGTGTTGCTGCACAGAAGTGGCATATATTTGTTACTGACCTCTCGGAAAAACAGGGTTGTGGAATTTATCCAGCTGCTGAGCTGTCAGTAACCTGGCGCTGCTCCGCTAACGCTGCTAACGCTAGCGTTTCCTCTCTGACACAGCCTTAGCCACGTTAGCTAACGTTAGCTGGTGAAAAGT
Organism: Pygocentrus nattereri; assembly: GCF_015220715.1. NCBI lineage: Eukaryota > Metazoa > Chordata > Actinopteri > Characiformes > Serrasalmidae > Pygocentrus > Pygocentrus nattereri. The sequence continues at coordinate 25,439,525 of NC_051225.1, read as the reverse complement.
AGCCCTGAACGAAGCCGGGTCACTCACCGTCGCTTTGGCTATGATGAACACAGACTCCTGGCTCGCCAGGCTTACGTCCGGATCAGCTTTCATCAGAGCTTTAATGCGGGACAGGGGCAGCTTGGCAAGCCGGCTGTGTGGCCCCGTGGGGCTGCTGTTCTGAGCTCCGTCCTCCTCTCCTCCGTCGCCCCGCGGCTCCTCTTCAGCTCCGCTGCGGTCCAGTTCACTCTCCGCTGCGGGGGCACTCACTGCTACAGCCGCTGCCATTGTCGCACCGGTGCCGAATATTCGATGGAGGGAATCGCAATATTGAACATACGACTGAAAAAGTGAAAACACAGAAGAGCGCTGAAGGGACCACGCGGTGCTTTTCTCCCGCCAAATCAGACTGTAAACACTGGGTGGGGGCGGGACTGAGGAACATACGTCACCATGTGACGTAAAGTTTATAAGCGTCCTCAGAACCTTCACAAAAAAACCTTCACAAAGCTACTAATTGAAAGTTGTGTTTAACGTCAAACGTTTGCTACAGTCAAATGCATACTGGTTTCCACATAACGCAAAAATACCGATATTAGTTTAACTTAAAAAAATATATTGTGAGAAAAATATAACAGTTTACCTGCTCTTGAGTGAGCCATGCAAATAATACACGACAGTGATTGAGTAAATGACGTCATTTAAGCCGTCAGGGGAACAAATTTCAAAAGTTCAAAAAAAGAGTTTAAAGAGTTTAACCTTTATTCCCAGTATTTCTCAGTGTTATTTGGCAAAAAAAATGGCTTCTGAGGTGGAAAATCTGAATCTGGTCAGACTAATGTGTAATAGGAACTAAGGCCAAAAAATTATTTCTTGACATGAAAATAGAAAGAAAAAAAATCAAATGAACAGTTACAGTCAAGTATAGTTTCCACCATAGAACTCATTAGTAAATGTTTAGTAACTGTTCAGAGGGGAACCCTCAGTGTTCAGAGAAGGCCTGACGAATTCTGGAACAAATTCTTGAAACACAGAAAATGACACAATCAGAATGATTTTTTTCTGCAGTATCTAGGTAGATACGTGTGATTTGTTAGTGTAGTGGGTAACACCTTTGCCTTCTATGCTGTAGACTGGGTTTCAGTCCCCACCTGGATAAAACCTACACCAACCTACACCAATAAGAGTCCTTGGGCAAGACTCCTAACGCCACCTTCGCCTACCTGTGTAAAATGATCAAACTGTAAGTCGCTCTGGATAAGAGTGTCTGCCAAATGCCGTAAATATAGCCAAGAGAGCTCTTCCATTGGTAAAGGTGCTGGATTAAAGGCCTAAAGTGTCAGATTATACACTAACATAATTAGTAAGTGACAGATCATGTTTTGATTTACAGCTGTAGGATCCATTTTGTTAGAAAGTGTCTACAAAATCACTGTAGGTCTTCTGGAAGTCCTAGATATGTCACTGACCTGTGAGTATGAGCTGTACTCTACCCAGTGGGTAAATTGCCACACATTCCAGAGCTCTTTACTGAAAGATTCACTAGAATTTTGACATACATGCTTCAAATTAAACATAGAATCTCTTTTACAAGGTTAAAATGTTTAATTTAATCTAGAACTGTTAAAAATGTTCATGCGAATCATCGCTATCTTACCACTAACCAATAGGATCTCTGGCAGAAATTATCACAGAGGTGTTTTCCAGGCCTTTTTCGACTGTGTTTTGATATTTATGGCCAAAACCAAAGGCCTAGGTGAATTGTTTTCAATATAATCATAGTTAAATAACATTTTTTTCCCATAGGAGTGAATGGAAGCAAAAATGAGTGCACCCATCTTAAATCATGATAATACAAGTCCACTAGAAACACTCTGTTAACCATGTGGGATACCATAGCAACCGAATAGCAACACTCTAACAACCATCTCAGAAACCATAGCAACCACCTAAAATCCTGTAGTAATCTTTCGGCAAAACCCTAGCAGCCACCTAGGAAATGCTTAAGCTGCGCAATCTGCATTTTCTTTGGGAAATTTCTTTGGCAATTTTCTAGGTAGGAATGTTGGCTTAGGAAAATACACAAAAGAAGTACCTAAAAAGAAGTGGAATTCTCTCATTTGAAATTTACTACTAGTTACTACTAATTGCTGTTATTGCACATACACATGTAACAAACAAATGCTGTTTCACATGATCAATTTTACTTCCTTCATTCAGGCTCCACAGTGCAGGTGTTGCCGCACATGGATAAAACATGTCTGCACTGTTTCCACAGGCGTGCGGCTGCTGAGATATTAATACATTCTCCTAATTGGATTGAACACCGGTGATCTACAGAGGTTTACAGACAGAGTGCCTCCATCCTCAGTGTGGACGGCTCTCTCACAACAGGTACTAGGATGAAGGACCCTCAGCTACAAGGTAAAAAGCCTTTGCTCACTTTCTACATACAAAGGAAGAATATAATCAAATGTTGAGGACCTGTTGAACTGTTTATTTCATGGCTGAATGCTTGTCTATTTTTTTGTTTTTATCTAGATATCATTAATAGGTTGCCTGTGAACAATGTCTGCCACGTTTATTTTCATAATTCTGTACTTGTATTTGTGCTGATGTGGCTTGTGTTCATTTTAACAGTAACTTTAAAGGGTTTGCTGACTTTACTGGCAGGTAAACTGTTTTGATTACTCAGTTTACTAGTAATCAGTTTATCAAAGCTTAGAAATAATGGCCGTTTGTACTCTTTTATATTAGGAGGTAAAGAAACAAAAAACACGTGATTGAGGAAATAGAAAAATAGATTTGCAATTTGCTTAATTCATCTTAATTTGTGCTCATTTTTAAGATGGGACAGTTACATTTACAACAGTTACAACAATTGATGGATCCAACACCAGAACCTACATATTCTTTATATTTAATAAACTCTATGATTGAAATAAAAACGAGCTAAAAGTTAAAGTTGAGCGTGTTAAACAGCGCTGCAGCATGCGCTAAATGTAGTTCAGTGGATTTCCTGTAATCTATAATTAGAAATAAAGCCAGTCTGCAGCCTATGATTCTAAAACTGGGCTATAATCCTAAACTGCTGCAGCATTGTTTCCCCTTCAGTGATGCAGTCCTGCCCACGCATGCAAAAGATAAATCAGGATTACACTGACAGCAATGGCACATGATGAACTATGAACATAAAGTGAAAAGCTTTAAAAATGCAGTTTTAAGTATGACTACAAATCAAAGCTTGTAATATTCAGCAATGACATTTGGGCTTTATATGAATACTATGAAAACTATTTACTTTTGTTGGAACTAATATGTTTAATATCAAAACCTTGGTATCACTGCATCACATAGCTAAATCATTTTTCATCATTTTCAGTAAAAAATTGTGTTGTAGCTGTTTGAACCCATATGAAATAACAGAAATCTTCAAGATGCTCCATTTTAAATACAGTATCCCCTTAATGTGATCCATTCCCTGCATAAAACACTCCATTGAACCTTTACTAGTAATAAGGAAATGTCTGAAGGCCTAGTGCGGAAGGTTAGGAGTGAAGTTAATTTGGTTTTTGCTGGGCTATCCTGTCCTGACGGTTAAATCCTCCAGACAGATGGCTGCTCCTTCAATGCTGTCACACTCATCCATTTTGACCCAGGCTGTCTCTAATGGATGGTCAGTCATTCAGATGAAGGGGTCAGTAGCTTAATTCTGTGATAAAACAATATATGAAACAATATGAAAATAGTTGATTTTGGGTGCTTTACAGACTCCAGTGTTTCATCAAATTTCAAAATGATTCAGAAATATTACCACACACATAACATTTATTGAACTCAAATGCTTTCATAGGTGAAAATGTAGAGTTATCTTTTAAATTCGAGAATGACATCAGTATGGAAGCTTATTTAGACCAAGTAGAAGTAAAAAAAAAACAGAAAAGCCTTTTCTGTTCCTGACAGCAATATGCCAAAAAAATTGACTTAGTGTATCTATTATGATTTATGAATTGTTGTTAAACATGAAATTTCAAGATGTCGAGATAACAAATTATTAAATTTAGAGAAAGCCATTACTTCAAGGTGAATAAATCATTTTTGAGGAGCCAGGTCAACTTTTGAGAGTCATTATTTCTGACATATAAACTCAAAATGTTCAGAAAGTAAGACTTCAATTTAAGATACCATGTCAGTGTATTAAAAGAAATATTTGATGAGACATTGGGTCAAAATGTTAAGATGAGAAGAGATATTTTGAGAAATTAAGACCTTAATTTAAGATCATCAACTTAAATAATAATAATAAAAATGAAGTAGGCTACTATTTCAAGATACTAAGCCATGTTAATGTATAGCACATTATAACAGTGAACACTCCATCTGGAATGCTACAGTACTTCTGCACTCCAACAGTTGGCACTGATACAGGACTTTAAGAGTGTGGAAAGATTGATAGAGGCTAATCCCATCATTGTTGTTCCACCTGAAACTCCAGAAATAAGTCACATCAAGTTGAAAGACATGGAATGAGACACGTAACAGCATTTAGAAATGAAAGGATAGTGAGTAAACTTCCCAAATATATGTTTAAACTGTTTGCACACATATGATTTGCATAAATTAGATGATCTGTGAGTGACCCACAACAGCGGGCAACATTAGGCTAGGTCATCCTCATGCTTCCTTCAACTGTGTGTTTGAGCTGTTAAACACAGAATTTAAAGATATCAAGGTAACACATTTTAGAGAAAATAATAATGTCATAGTAACTGTAATTTGTTTCATTTAAATAAAAATTTTAATTAAATCTGTCATTATTTTTAGATACTAAGTCAAAATGTTAAAGACTTTGAGATACTACATCAATGTTTTGAAAGAAACCTCATTGTTTGATGGGATATTGAGTCAAAATGTTAGGAAAATAAGCCAATACTATAAGATACTGACCATTTTGAGAAAATAAGGCCCTAGGCCTTTGAAATAATCATTTAAAATTTTGAAAAAATAGGTAATTATTTCAAGATACTAGCCCAAAATTTGATGCTCCGATATTTCATCAATGTAATGTAAGGGAATCTGTCTAACTGCATTTAAAAGCATCGTTCGCTCTCAGTGTTAAAATAGATAACACTACAAAGGCAGCAGACATTCCAGGTGTAAGGCTACAGTTCCAGTGAACTCCAACAGTTGGCACTGATACAGGCTTAAGAGTGTGGAAAGACTGATAGAGGCTAATCCCATCATAGTTGTTCCACCTGAAACTCCAGAAATAAGTCATGTAAAGTTGAAAGGCATTTAATGAACCGTGTGACTTCACTTAGAAATGTAGGGCTAGTGGGCAAATTTACCAAACATATGTTTAAACTGTTTGCACTTGCAGATATATGATTAGCATGAGATGATCAGTGAGTGACCTACACTGACTTGTGACGGACAGCATTAGGCTAGGTCATCCTCATGTTTCCTTCAGTACAGCTAATACTGTCTGAGCACTTTCATTCACATTTGTCCTCACTGACATTCTTGGTTACTGATGACTGTATGACTCTCTTTGTGGCACTGATTCATAAATAATAAACTAATCTGTAGCTATAGTTTCTCCATGTGCTATAATGTAAACATACCCCAGGAGTTGTTTAACTTAATTTGTGTCTAAAGCACCAGTACAATATGGATGATTACCCTGAACAATAATATACCCACTGACTTGAAACAAACATATAATAAAAGCCAATGGGAAGACTTCTTTCAAAGTATATGATGCTGGCTTGACCAATGACTCTCATTGACCTCACATGTTTTTTTTTCAGGAACTAAATTCCACAAGGTCTGGCCAAAAAGGCATGCGGATAAGAAAATGAAGAATGAAATGGCGGTCAAAACCACCAAACCTCTATTGCCAGCATCCAAAGTACCAGCTTTAACAGCAGAGCAACGAATGAAGCAGACACCATTTGAGAGGGTCGTCTATGACATGTCCCACAATGAACGAGTTGTCAGTGACATCATTCTAGGCAAACGGATAGCCTTCTACGAACTCCGAGGGGAAATAGGCACTGGCAATTTCTCACAAGTCAAACTTGGAGTTCATGCCTTAACTAAAGGTGAGAACTTTGGCATTTTATACTGTAAAAGGTGCAAAACTACTGGAAGAACACCTGAAGTTGTAGTCAATTAAATTTGATTCTTACAAAATAATATTGTTTTCAAGGAACTTATTTACACTCTCATTTTTAATGCAGTTAATCCATTTAGTTGCACTAGATTTAAGTCATTAGAAGGCAAAACGCTGCCTTGTGGCTCCTCCTATGCAATATGATTTGATTCGCAGTGGTGATGGGATTTGCATAACAATTTAGGAGCACATACGTCACCTAAATGATGGAACAAATTAACTTTGTGTAAATAGACCACAATATAGAAATATGTCCACATATGCAGTCGTGACTGGCTTGTTTCTTTTTTTCTGAATTCATACAAACACTTTCATTTTATAGTAAATTAGTTTGGGCTGGTTTGTGTTTATGACCAGAGACCTACAGATCAATACAGTAAAGGAAAACGTATTTGTGATCCTGAGTTTAAAGCAAGTTTTTATTCAACTTGTAACTAAGTTACAAAGTAATCTTAAACTGAAACTTTGCTTGATTGTAAAAAGTGATTTCAGAGCCACTCGGTTCTCCCTGATGGAAACTGTTTACCTTCAGTGTTTTGTGCTTATGATCATTTTAATAGACGTCAGCGTCACTAATTAATGACCTTCTATTAAAAGACTGGTTTACCAAGAGAGACGCTGGAGGATTTTCACCTAAAATGAGTTCATGAAGCGAGTCTTGTTACAAAAATGATAACAGACCTTAGTCATAATTAATCTTTTAGTACTTTTACTTTTGATACTTAAGTACATTTGAAGGTGAATACTTTAGTACTTTTACTCAAGTTGAGGTCTAGAGTAAGGACTTCTACTTTTACTGGAGTAATATTTTACCTTGGGTATCTCTACTTTAACTCCAGTACATGATTTGTGTATTTCGTCCACCTCTGGTTACAACATGGAAACATCCATGCAAAATGTTGCCTTTTTCATGCATTTTTAGCAATATTACAGTCCCGTGCCAAAGCTGGTTGTTTATTTAACTTTCAGTCAAGCAGCCATTAAGCACAAGCTATTGATTTTCTAGTTGATATTTCTGTGGAGATCAGATATAAGATCATCCGCTTGCATAAGAGGAAAGCCAAAGGAAAACAGGAGCTTCCAAAACTGGAGTTCAAAAATAACTAGAAATTATGTCTCCTAACAGTCATGCAGACCTGGTAGACCACCAAAACTGTCACCATCAGATAAAGTATTAAAGCTTTCATCTTTGAGAAAAAGGAGAAAATCTGTGGATCTGAGGAAAATGTGGATCTGAAAAATTCCATAAATCCATCTTTCCACTGTGAGAAGAAGACTCAGTGCTATGAGTCCGAAAGGTTGCGTAGTTGTCAAGACGCTGTTACTAAGGAAAAGAAATAGAGAAAAAAAAGGGGCTGCTAATGTTCTCAGAACATTGGACTGACCACCCCAGAGTCCATCACTGAATGTGTTTGGGATTACTTGGATTGTGAGAAGCAGAAAATACCGCCAACTACTAAGAATGAGCTTTGGCGATGTGGAAAAATACCTGCAGATTTATGAAAGCAAGACTACTGAAAAAAGGGAGCTGTGACAAAGGCAAAGAGTGGAAACACTAAATGCTGAAAATATTTGATACAATATTTAGCTAATGTTAAATATAAGCAGAGGTGTAGCTAAAACTTTTAGAATGGTGTGATCAGAGAAGTCACAGAGATATTATTAGGGTGATGCACTGCTAGGAAAAAAAAGCTTATTGTATTAAAATGACATAGAAAGTATTGTTTTTTTTCTGTTCATAGCATGCATTAAAAGGTTATTGCCAATAGTAAACCACTAGACCAAACTGTGTTGATGTTTCATTAAATTAAAATTAAATAAATGACAGGTGGTCTCTGATGTTTGCCCAGAACTGCATGCAATATGTTAAGCATATTCTGCTGTTTAACTGACTTTAAAATTGTGCTGATAAAGAGTTTGGAGCCCCCCTGGTTTACAGGCCCTGACAATAGTCAGTACATTTCAACAGCAACAGCACATACTCAGGACCAGAGGTGATCTGCTCACATAAGCACTTTGTAATCCCATCAGCTTTGCAGGACCCCCTTAGTGAATGCAAACATGTTTTCTACATCTCTTTAATCTGTTTGGAGGCACTGTGCAGATGCCTGGAGGAAAACTGGGGGAATGCGGGGGTCCATGACTGCAAACCCCTATTAGGCACATAGTTTTGCTGAACTTTATATTAAAACTTGGAGGAGATTCCAGTTAAATTGGTCTTGCGCACCCCCCCCCACAACCATACCTTTGTATAACACGGTTACTTGTTTTCTCTGCTAATGTTGCCCCCCTGCTTCTCTCTCTCTCTCTCCCCAGAGCGTGTTGCAGTCAAAATTCTTAATAAAATGCGCCTGGACAAAAAATCACAGACTTTATTTGCTTCTGAAATCTCTTGCATGGAAGGACTGCTGCATCCAAATATTGTACGTCTTTATGAAGTGGTAGAAACAGGTAAACACTTGTACCTGGCTATGGAGTACGGCAGTGGAGGAGACCTCTTCTCACGGATCAGCACCAGGGGGCGCCTGCCAGACCTGGAGAGCAAGCTTGTCTTTGCCCAGATCATCTCTGCAGTCAAATACATGGTGAGAAAAGCACATTACTCCCATAAAATGTCTTAAACATTTAAATCCTTACACCAAATGTAGTATTGACATGGTTAGTGTCTAAATTTTGCCTTTTTAGTTTTACTCCAGAGCTATGAGACCAATGTAGCTAACAAATAATGCAACATCACTTAACATTGTGCCAAACTAACTTTAAATCAATTATGTCAAACTGTTTCTAAGAGTTAAGTAATCTCAAATTTATCAAATCAGTGTCAGGAAAAATATGTGTGTGTATATATATATATAATATATATGTATAGACACACATATTTTTCCTGACACTGATTTACATACTGTTGTCTGTAATAATTGACAAAACTAAAGACAAAATTCAGGTTTAAAGGAGCACTCTTGCCAAAATGAGAGAAATGAAATCACATAATAAGGCTTATTATTCAGTAACTACAGGTGCTTCAATGCAAATTGGCTGATCTATTCTTAGGTAATAGAAGCGTGTAATAAAACTTTATGCCTGCTGGTGGGCCCTGGCCTTTTAAGGGGCTAACCATGGCTATATCTGTTGTAGCCATGCTTACTCACCTTTTACAGTCTTGTGAGTAAGATTTCCAGTTTAAAAACCTAGAAAAACCCCCTTCAAATGATGTGTCTTGAAGGTGGGGGAGCTTTTGCATTTTTTTCCTGATAGCTGGCTAATGCAGAAGTCAGATGACTAGCTTTATTGCTATCATGTCTGTGGGGGTTTCTAATGCAATGCTGTGCTATTGCTACATACATAACATAGCAAACAACATGTTAAATGCTATTTTTAGATTACAGAGCTTCATTAAATGAGTACTTTTATGTACTTTTATTACATAACAGTATGGCATGCAGTGTCAGAGACAAGAAAGCAAGTGTATGAGAGAATACTTAACAACTTGATTTAGTTCAAGGCAAGTTTGGATGATGCTAATTGGTGGGGCATATGCTTGTGCTACTCACTGTCTATGTTTGTCTTTATAGCTCCAGTTCAAAACCAAGGAAGCAAACTCTGGAAGAGAATTAGGTTACAGGGAAACTGGTGTAAAATTAGCCTTTAAGTGGATTAGTTCACTGCTACTGACCAGAAAACCTTAACTGAGAAACAGACTGGCCACAAATCTTTAACTGAGAGATGGGATGTCAAATTGTAGTCAATGTAGACTAATGATCTTTTAGTTAATGTGCACTGAAAATAGTAATAAATTATTTTCTTCCATTCCAGCATGACAGCAACATTGTCCATCGTGACCTGAAGGCCGAAAACATCTTCTACACCACTAGCTACTGCATCAAAGTGGGCGACTTTGGTTTTAGCACAGTCAGTGGGCCGGGCGACATCCTGACCACTTTCTGTGGTTCTCCCCCTTACGCAGCACCTGAGCTTTTCAAAGAGAAGAGCTACATGGGCCGCTATGTGGACATCTGGGCTCTGGGAGTTCTGCTCTACTTCATGGTGACCTCTGTCATGCCATTTCATGCGGACAACCTGAGCCGGCTGAAGCGCTGCATCCTGCAGGGGTCGTATGCCATCCCCGAGTACGTGCCTGAGCCATGTCAGCAGACCATTAAAGGCATGCTGAGGCCTGTGCCTCCTGACCGCAGTAGCATCGCCCAGCTAATGACCAGCTCCTGGCTGAGTGGCATCGACTACCCCAAGCCTTATCCGATGATCAGCCTGACACCCGACCACTTGGTGGAACCCTCCCACAATCTGTGTGTAGAGGAACAAGAGGTGACAAAAGCACTTAAGGACTTGGGCATAAGCAGCTCACACCTGCAGAACAACACTCGCACAGACTTGCGGAGCCCCATTACAGGAACGTATCGCATCCTACTACACAGCATTCAGAAGCAGAGGTCAGTGGAGGCGGTGGGGTATTCTGCACTGTATCCAGAGGACTTCAGAGATAGCAAGCACTGGGACAGCAAGCACGACCCATCTGCTGTCTGCACTGTGCTGTAGTGACAGGCTTCTGGGATACACTATGGTTAAGTGGAGTGTGTTTGGGCTGTCCTTGTAAACTCATAAATTTCAGGTTACCACAGGATTGTGCTGAGAAAGTCATAAATATACATGTGGTGAAATGGGGCAAGTTCTACTTTACCTACATGTTGAGGCATATCACCACCCAGTACATTCACTGACAGCATGTAATCACAATTTCTGGACTGTTTCTGATCATCTGGTGGCCCTAAGCAACATTCTACTGCTACTAGGACAGTTTAAAACTGTGTTTAAACACTAAAAAGCATTACTTTGCAGGAGTTCTTAGTGACTCGCAACTGCCCTAAGCAATTACGCTTGTAGCAAGAAGCAGCCCTGTGAAAATGTGAACCACATCTGAACCTAAGACTGGGGTTCAAGTCCCTGACCAGGCAAGCACACCATCCTGTAAGAGTCCTGACCTGTTCACTTCTAAGTACAAAAAGTGCATTTGTGAAAGCTCCAAAAGCATTTGTCACAAAAAGCAACACATTCTCATGTATCCGCAACTTCAGCCTAAAGCAGTCAAGCTCGCTCATTCATATTGAAGTTATAAGGAAAGCTTTAGCACAATACAGTCTAGCCAATCAGAGCAGAGACAATTTACATATTGTCGCTGTCCAATGAAAAACAAGTATCTCCAAATTGGTAACTTTACAAGACATGGCAACAATGTTCTTAATGTTTAATGTAAGTCAATGCAATGAGGTTTTATTCCAAGCACTTTTTTGACCATTTCTGTTCATCTACTCTTCATTAAATTTTCATTTTATTTTATGTTGGTGTAGAAATTTAAAAGCCACAAAAAATTGAGAAAATTGTTTTCTTTTGTTTTTGTACGACAGTGCCGATAAAGCAGTCTGAAAGGCATGGTAAGAAAAACAGCCTTTTTGTTAGGGATAAAAAAGGATGGAAAATGATCATTTAAAATAAATGACTTTCTTCTACACAAATACTTTAAAAATGGACTTCAGGAAAAAATAAATACTACAAAAACTGGGCATGGGCTTTTAAACAGAACAAAGAGACATCTTATTCTTTTTAATTGGGTTTATTTTAACCTGATAAAGCACTTTCAGCTCTGGCCAGTCGCTTCTACCAAACCCTATGCTGGGGTAATTATATGTGGCATATTTTAACGTTTTTTCCTGCTAAAACACCCACTTCATCTCAGGAGCTGAAAAGCTCAAAAACATAATATTTAGCTGCTTGTTTGGATCAGGTATGTTAGAGCAGAGAGAAATTTAATAGTACACAGGGGACGAGCCCAAGGGCTGCTAAAATATCGGGAAGCGGATGATTCAGTTGCATCCTGCACAGGAAAGACGTGAGAAAGCATCATTTACTAGCACACTCTGGGGAGGTGTGATATGTTAAAGCCACAAGACAAAGAATCAAATGATTTCCTGACTTTTCAGATCTGGACCTTTATGGCCCTTACAGCAATAAACAGGGAGGCACCTACATGGGAAATATGGGCTGATGCTGATATCTGATTTTGATAGCCCAGCATCTCCTAGATATTCTGATATCATTGTGCATCCTTAGCAATGAGGGATAATTTAATCCAGTTAAGAGTCTTATGGTGCTTTTAAATTTTTTAAATGCTATATTTTAGGTCAAGTTACATTTATTTTACTATTGTGATAGAAATATATCTTCTGTGGAATATGATATGGATCTGTTATGTATTAGGAAAGACCTGGAAACATTCTACGGTAAAGAAAACTAATGACTGACCTATTATAAAGACTTTAAAACAAATCTTTTGTTTGCTTTTTAGTGTTTTGTGTGATTAACAAATGAGCTTTGCACTCATGCTGCTAAGTTTAATAGTTTAAGTTGACTTAGTGTCTTGTATCTTTTAAGTTAAATTGATGTGAAGCCTATTAAGTAGGCTGTATGTTTCTAAACAGAGTTTTATATTGTACCCCCATATATGTGGAGTGTGGAATCCCTTAATGAAATTTCCACCATATTAGCCAGAGTGTAGCGTAGTGGAGGCATGGAGTCAGTTATAAAGACGCAATGCTTCTTAGTGTGTTCAGGACTAGAGGCTTACAGTGAGTGACTGACGCACAGGATTAATCACCATGGTTGTCCTTCATCACTAGTGCAGTCATTCTGTGGCAATCAGCTAATGTGTCATTTTGCCACGTCAAAGCCCTTGTGGTGAATTTGGACTGTTGGTTTTATTAATAGGAGCTTGACATATTTTAACAGTAATCTTAGTACTTTTACACTTACAATTTTTTTTTCACTTACTTTTACACTGTAGTCTTGATGTGCATCTGCAGTTTCCGCTCAGTGCTCAGATTTGCAGACATTATTCAGTTTATTTTCAGTTTTAATTGCATAAAAACCTAATTTTATTTCTCTTTTTCATTAAAATGGCCCAGTGTTTGGTCATGCAGTGGAATGTGTAAAAATACATTTATTTTTATTGTCTTATCTTTATGCAATCATGTTCTGTCAATATTAAATTATTTCAGTTTAAAAGATCATTTTTATGAGCAATCAATTGAGAAGCTTATCAGTTTTTATTTTTATATTGTTTCAATACTATGAACTGCTGTGGTGTTATCATGAAATAAATTGGAGCCGTGCTTTCATTAATTCTCCATCTCATTATGAAATCAAGTGATATTTGGGATGTGTTTTGCTCTAAGCTAACATTTCCTTTTCAATGAATGATTTCTGTTATATATACAATATGTTTCTAGTTTGACATAAACTGTAGCTTGTATCTACCCTCACTGGCCATCGTGTCAGAACACCTACCACACTTGATAGTTATATGACTATATCATTTATCAGCATGCTCTGTTCCTTCCATCAGTGGCATTGGACCACTATAGGACCACCGCTGTCCAGGACCAGGATGACTAACACAAAGAGGAACCTCAGTCTCTAACCATAAATGTATAAGACATGTGTTTCTAACAGTGTTAGTGCAAAGCTAATGGTGGTGTATGTTCACTTTCCAACACTGGGTTTAATCACAGATCTGGCTTAAAAATCATTTAAATCCTCTAAGACTTTAGAGTAGCACTAAGAAAGGCATTACCTTTGTATGTTGCAGTTCTGCAATAAATCCTTCAGTTAATAAAACACCTTACAGCTTAACTCTAAATAAAATTGAAGGAGCCTGTTAGCTATCTGTCACAGTACGGCTCAGTTGAGGCCCCTCAGCTCAGCTAATCAGCCAAGATGAGGAGTGTAACTGATTTTGAAGTGATTGTCTGAAATGTGAATTTCTGTGACAAGCAAAAAAATAAAAACTATAGATTTTCAGTTTTGTTCTTTTCATGTACTTGACATATCAAATAAATGCAACGACTTGATTCTCTGCTTGGGACAGAACCAAGAGACTGTGGCTAAGAGTCCTAGTTACCTATTAGTTACCTCAGTAACATAGTTAGACTGTAAGGCATTCTGTACGATTGTGTCTTCCAACACATAAATGTAGTGTAGGCCCGTTTAAAAATGGCTTATGAACAGCCTTATCTTGGATAAAATCTTAGTTGTGTTACCATTACCATCTCACTGGTGCTCAGTTTTACGCTTCTGTTTTATGGCTGTAGCTTTAACTACATTAAATGCCACCATCAGGCAGAAGGGAAACCTGCAATGCATCCCAGAGAAAAGAAATGTTTTAAATGAGGCCTCTTAATCTCATATACTGATACTAGACTTTTCATAACCTATTTAAAGTCAGAGTGAAAAACAAGCTATTTCTCCCCAGATTTTCTCACTTTGATCAATATACTCAATATACCACACATATGGGTTAACTCTTTTGTGTCTGACTCATCTCACTCCAGTCTTACCTGAACAATATTTCTATAGTTGGATAAGCATGGTTTAAGTTGAGGAGAGATTAACCGACTTACTGGTGCTCTGCTATCACAAGTACAGACAATAAAAACGTATAACCACGAGAGCAGAGTCGACTGGTTGGTGTTGGAGTGACAGAAAGCCAAAATCAAATCTTTTCTGTAGTGTTTTAAGCTGTAGCCTGCTAGGCTCTCACTGCAGTACAGACTTGATGCTTAAAAAACATTCGTTAAAGTTTAAAGTCTGAGAGCACAAATTCTGCTTTTGAAGTGGCAAAAAGGTGAAAAATGGAACTGGTGTAATTACAGAGCGATGCACAAGTATAAATGCTCAAGACGGCGGAGGTGATTGATGCCTCAACCAAGAGCCGCTTGCATCGGCTACAGTGTAGACTCTGCTGGATTCAATGCAGAAGCATAAATCGACCTTAAGATCTCATTTTCTTATTATTTCTATGTTTCAGAACAATTTCAGCAGCTTATTAGTGTAGATGGAGAACTCAGTGTTTTCTCATTCATCAACAGAATGTCTTACAATGAAATGCTTAGGTTAACCTCCTCTTTTCTCCTAAGGGCTGTTTAGGAGAAAGAATTCAGAGATCAGCGATCTTTCATTATTTCAGTATGGAGATCTGCTTTATTTCTTTGAAACAATCTAAAGAAAGACATTTTTCCTCTGGGATTGGCTGGTGGGTCACTTACAACACATTCTAAAACAGAAGCCACAGGCCAATTAATATCTATCTTTGGGCTGCATTTGGCCCTGCTGCCAGACTTTTGACACCCCTGGTTTAGACCAAGCTGTTAAACAAAATCACTGGGCCTTACTCAGAAGAAATGCCTTCTTAAAACCCACTTACACAGCTTTTACGAATATTCTGATGTGCACCACTGTTTTCTTATTTGGGATTTGTCCTTAGGTAAGAACAGTAGACATGTGTGGTATCTGACAATACGCCAGGAAATGTAGATGTGTAAAAATTTGCTGGGCAAAAAAAGTAAAATTAGCATATTTTCCCTAATTTCCCCACTAATTCCCTAATTGTAGCTTTTAAAAAAACATGACCACGATGAAACATCAGAAAGACAGAATTCTTTCATTGAGCATGACAACAGCTCCATCTCTTGGTTCCTTGCAGAAAGCTTTAAAAAATCTAGCTCAGTGTGCCCCACCTTCAGTCCCCCACTCCCTCTTGAACACACCTCACTCATATGAAAACAGATGATGAGACTCAGGTGCTGGGAAAACCCTATAGGTTCCTTTAGAATTGAGAACAATATATAATATATAAATATATTACATTGATAAAAGTTGTATTAAAAAGAAGAGACAGGATTTCTATAGGGCTTAGGAATGTGATGTCAAAGCGCAGTATTTTAATGTGTGACCCACCATTGTGGCAGGTTTCATAAGTCTAGGCTGGTTTAAGAAAAGTAAACAAACACAGAGATTCTAACTGGCCACTTTATTTGGTACCTTGTTTTTACACTGTGTCTATTTTAGCAGGTCCATTTACCATATACACTACATTGCCAAAAGTATTTGCTCATCTGTCCTCACACATATGAATTTGAGTGAGGTCCCATTCTTAATCCATAGGGTTTAATAGTCTTGTTGGCGTGAAGCTAACACAACATTTCAGAATATGAACATCATACCAACTGTCAAAAATGATGGTGGTAGTGTGACGATGTGGGAATGCTTTGCTGCTGCAGGGGGCTTGGTAGAACTGATGGAACCATAAATTGTGGGCTCTACCAGAAAATCAGGTCATAAATCTGCAATTGTGTTGTGCAACAACACGAAAATATGAAGCATAAGAGCAAGTCTGCTGCTGAATGGCTCAAAAGATACCAAAATAAGGTTTTTGGAGTGACCTAGTCAAAATTCTGCCTTGAACCTCACTGAGATGCTTGGTGAGGACCTTAAACAGGCAGTTTATGCCCTCCAATATGGCTCAATTAAAGCAATTAAGAGATTCAGAGAAGCACAGAAGAGTGGGCCAGAATTCCTCCACAGCGATGTGGTGCTGTATGTTGCATTTCCCTTGATTTCCCTTGATTATAGTGAGTATGATTATTATGAGAATGTTTTATGTATTATGTGTTTTATCAGTATTTCGAGTATTATTGTAGTTTATGAAATGCCCTGATGCTCAGTTTCATGAGAAAACAATGACTGTGTTATGATCGTGTAGAGACTGAAAAAAACACGACACAGTGGCAGCATGAGTCTCACAGCAGCACTGAGATATTATCATATTCAGTTTAAAGTGGTGGAAGCACAAAAAACCTCTAAATCAGAATCACTTTATTTGCTTGCATGTACTACGAATTGGTACAGTACATGTCTAAAAGTATCCAGATGAGTGAATTCTAATGAGTGAATTCTAATGAGTGAATTCAGTTACTTTCAGGTACATCCATTGCTTATATAATCTACACAAAAAAGCACTGCTGATAGAATGGGATGCTCTGGAGAAACCACACATCAGCCTAAGGTCACTTTTCCCAATACCAAGCATTGGCTAGAGGGTGATGAAGTAATAAAGAGGTGATACAGAGGTTAGGAGGCCATCCTTGTAGTAATAAGCCTGGAATGTTAAGGGGTTAAATATGTACATAATTTAAATACATGTATAAAATACATCACCACAGTTTCTACATATTTACAGGGTATTGAATTTGTATTTGATCACTGCATGTCTTCTGAAAGAGCTGACTGTGGTGGGAAAATTCTGATGCTGTTTCTTGTACAGCACGTGTGCAGGCCTCTCGAGAGTTCCTCAAGTTCAGACACTCCTCTTCAGCTCTCTGTAGATTCTCGCTGGGGTTAATTTATGGCAAGGTTCTGCAACAGCTCTGCTTGACTGAGGGAGTCATTTTGGGGGCTCTGGAGGAATGTTCTAGAAAAACTATCCTGCATGAAGATCTGATAAGAGCCCTTGAGCTTGAGCTTGAGGAGCCCTTCAGGAATGACTGGGATCAAGTTTCATTTTGCTTTTTTGTTTTTTTTTTCCATTCCTTTAGCATGTTTTTTTCTATTCCTTTAGCATGTTATATCACTCTTTGTATATGTAAATGGTCTGCAAAGTTACAAAGCTGAAAGTACACCCGACTCTCTCCCACAGAGACCACTTTTGTCAGCTGCCTAAAATGCCTTGTTGGTATTCCAGCGATTTTCCTTTGTTACAAGATGACACAATCTCGTAACATAACTTTTATTGGCTGCCTATGGGGTTGGAACTTGCAGCAGGATGCCAATCTGATCAGGACTGAGGGGGTGAGCTGATCAATCAAATCACACTGTGCTAATCGGGAGGTGGGGCTTAAAGGCACAGGAGCTCTAACAGAATGGTTTCAGACAGAGGATGAATAGAGATGTATAGTATGAGAAAAATATTGTGCTTTTGATTTACACTGAAGCATGTAAATCGTTTCTAATAGACCCCTAACATAAAATTATGAATACTAAAAATGAACGTAATAAGCCCCCTTTAATGCACAGGCTTACCTTATGGGTGGTGAAGGATCCGCCCATTGCTATGGAAAAGAAAGAATTGGGAAGCTGCTTCTCTGTGCCATCAACTTTAGCTAGCACAATCATTAGTAATAAGGTTACTATAGCCAGAGTGACACTTAACATTAGACTGAATGCTATATTTTTCAGCATTGGTGTGGACTGAAAGTGACATGTTAAGAAATGCGACATTATTAAATGTCTGTGTGTCCTTCTGGTTCTCTCCTTTTAGTTAAGCTGTCATAGTCAGATCTGCCGGAGTCGTTAGCCACACTCTGGAAATGCTCACATTTCCTGTTTTACATACAACAGACAGAATAAAATTAATTCCCTCTCCCTGCCTTTTTTCCGAGTATACAATCCCCCACATATCCGGCTGGACACTGATGGACGACTGACTGTCGAGCCCTCCTGCTACCCGCTTCAGACCAGCTGCCTATGCCCCAGCTACCACCACCTTCCTTGGACCAACCGCCCACCCTACACTGATGTTTTCATAGACTCCTAGCTGTTACTACTACTAATACTACTGCTATTAATATTAGTAGTGTAATCATTTATCGGTAGTTTGACCAGAGGAGGATGCCCCCCCCCCCCCCCCCCCCCCCAGTGGTGAGCCTGGTTCCTCCCAAGGTTTCTTCCTCAGTTGTGAGGGAGTTTTTCCTTGCCACTGTCACCCCTGGCTTGCTCACCGGGGGGTTTTTTACACTTCTCGTTAAAACGGTCTTTTCTGGAATTCTGTGAAGCTGCTCTGCGACAACATCCGTTTTAAAAAGCGCTATAAAAATACATTTGACTTGATTTGATTAAAGCAAAATGAAGCAATGTTTATGTATTAAAAGAAAGTTCTACAGTGTTTTAATGAGTTATGTGTTAAGATGGCCAAACAATAGATCATGGTTTGTCGTAAATCTCAATCTTTTTGGTGATGTAAATAGTTTTACAGAGTAAACTCTACTGCACACTGGTGGAGAAGCATGACAGTGTCATAAGATGCAACGTGAAATGTGACCTGGCTAGTAATGTTGAGGTGAGCTGAGGTGAAGATATTAATTAGCACTTTAAATTGACTGCCTTCTCGGTGTAAATTTCGAACAATCGACTACGGCTTTGACTGTTCTGATTCTGGGTATAAGTCAATGCAGTGAAGTGTAAGTTGCTGACTGCTGGTGGCAATGTGAGCACCTTCACTAAAAGCAGAGGTTTTGAGTTTTCAGACTCTGTGTGTCATTCAGTCAGCCTTAATGTCAGGCTGGTGAATCTGGTGAAATTTGTCGACATCAGTCGAGTTATACTGCTTTTATGAATCTTAAATAGACCCATAAGGCCCACAACAACCTAAAGCCTCAGGGCCTACTAGCACAAAGCGCCTCTGGAAAAGGCCCTGGACGAGCGCTTGTTAAAACTGGTATTGAAATGGGTTGTGGGTAGATTTTCACTTACACACACTCTGTTCTTTAACAGTTTGCAATCAAGAGATTTAATTTGCTCTCTTGATCAGGAAATTGTCTACTGTAGTTAAAAAGCTTGTAACACCCATACATTTAAAAGTTTTCCCAACACGTTCCAGTGTGTAAATGTTATTAGCATTAAAATGGTAAATGAAGGGGTTTAAAAGAATGTAGAAGCTAAATGTAAGGATCTAGGCTTAGATGGACACTGATATTGAACAGTAACTTTGCTGCCTCACTTTTAACCTGACTAGAGCAGGATTTTATTAGGGACGCCAAAAGCTTTTCATCGTCACATCATCTTGTAACTGTAAGCCCATACAAGCCCCTGCCCGGAAAGTGGAGAAGAAAACAATGCCTGTGATTTTACAATTTCCTTCCCTGTTGGCAGCTGTATGTCTCAATTCTGAGAAGTAGAAATAATGTCTTCCACATACAATCCTATGCAAATATTTGTTCACCTCTGGTAGACTTACATGTTTTGTTGATTTTGTGATGTTTAATACATTTAATGTATTCATTGTAGTTTATTTTAAGTTCAACTAAATAGCAAATAAATGGAAAATAAATGGAAACTGTTTGCTACAATTAGCAGAAAAATAAAACTTTTGGGTCTTCAAACTTTTTATGCACATACACTACATATTCTTAGAGCTTCAACATTAAAAGATAAGAATAAAAAATGAAGCATATAAAAATTTGTATATTCAAGACACAGAGGAAGATGAAACTACTAAGTAAAAAATATCAAACAGATTAATTAAATGTATATAAAAGATGCAAGAATAAAATCAAAAAGATCATCAATAATCAGCTAATTTTATGCTGCCTTTTAAACATGTTGTTAAATGCCCGATGAATGGGTCTTGGGTCTTGTTGGAGAACTTCATACTTTAACACTAAAGACAAGCTCACTGCTTTTGTAGTGTTGGCTCTTGGTAAAAAAAGCAGTAGATATTAAGCAGTGCTTTGGGATAAAATCATTTATGCAGTCTGTCCTGTACAAGCGTGCTTTGCAATAACCCTGTACTGCCTGTGTTGTCTTATGGCAAAAACAACTTTGTTGTCTGACATCAAAAGTTATTTGTTTATTGGCTTTATTTTAGGAAAGTTTTTTTTGAGTAACATGGCATATTTGCATCCAGTCACATGCCTTCCCTTTGCAGTTAAGTTCAGTTTTGTTCAGTTGAGTTATATACATTTCATATAAAAATATAAAATATAATTGTTGCCATATGGTAACAGCTTACAACAATGGAACTGCAATCTGCAGTGCATACAGTGGAAGAGAATGAATATGTTTCCACTGGACACAGTGAACACTGGTAGTTTCACATCATATTTCTTGACACTGAAAGTTGCTATCTTTTTGAAAATATTGTTTTTCACAGTCTTTTTATGTTTTGTGTCCTATGGTAGTGTAATGGTTTACTAGCATTGAGCACTTCAAATTACATTAGTCATATGCTGTTGCCGTATGGCAACAAAATGTAAAATAGCTCCTCTAAAGTTATTTCTCTATTTTATTTTTTACCTCTACTATGTTTCATAATTTATACAGCGACAATGCGCATATGACTTTAAAGTTTATCTTAGAAGAAACAGGTTGCTTTTGAAAATCTGGTAGAACAGGTGCAATATCCTCTTGTGTAATCACTCCACTAGCTGCATTTTACCACCTACATTGTCTATTCTTTTATATAGTAACCCACTGTACGGTGAACTGCAATAGTGCAGGTGAGAGAAATTAGTCAAAATGAGTAATTTTCTAACCACACTGCAATGTAAAGTCAGCTTAACTTAACCAGCACTTGTAAAAGAAAACCACTTTTGTCATGTTGTCAGTATATGGATTACAACACAGAGGTCTGTTAGGCTCTAAAGAGTTATTTCTTTCACTTTCCATTTGACTTCCCTAATACTCCCCATAATTTCTTAGCAAGCTTGCTTTTACTCTATTCTGCCAGTTTGTGCTTGTAGCTTTTATGATTCCTATGTTAGATTGTCAGTTTGTCAGCAAGAAATTGCTTTTGCAATACTGTTATTATTCACTCGTCATTCCTTGCCTGCACAGACAAGCACACTCTAGTGTATTCTCTCAATGACTGTTGAATGTTTTTTTGGAAGAAAGAACATTACGCCCTGCTGCTTGTCTTTGCTTGTCTTATCTGACCTAAAGAGAAGTTCACATCCTATTCAAGATTATCTAACTAATTCAGTTTTCACAAAAGACCTATGTAATCAATCTGTCTCACTTTCTTTCTGAGTTTTATCTTTGAGATCCTGTAGTAGCAGATTGTTGCCCGCCTGTCACACATAAGTCACCACTCTAGAAAGATAAAGGCTTGCGCACATTTCCTCAGATGTGTTTGAAGCCTGCCACTATATCTTCAAGTCACACAAATGTAAACATGTGACCTGAACATGTCATGAACATGTATGTCCTAAATAGTAGTCCACTTACACATGGGGGTGAAGTCAGAGAGAAGGCCGCACCTGTGTTCTTAAAGACTGGACAAGGTTAACTGTATTCTTGAAGATGCCTAGCTGATGATGACACATGACACAATTTTCTGGGCGTTTTCACTTTTGGGCCATTTCAGCATTTCCTTTGATCTCAAACTGATTACTCAGAGTTTTTGTGCATTCAGTTGCAGTAGTGCTAGGTGATACACTGTCTATAGCAGGGCTACCCAGCAGGCCAAAATACACTTTTATAGTGTATAAAATACACCTTCAGAAACTCAATATGAAATCTGCTTACCTTCTTTATTTGGGTATTTCTTTGTTTTTTAGTCTACTACAAGCATTTTACTTAGGCCTTCCTGAGGCAAAATGTTTGGGGAACCTGCTGCACAGTGGTAATGATGTAACAATGCTTTTATACATTTTGAATTATATATTTGACTGATAAAAGGGTTAGGATGCAATGTCTTACACATATTGAATATGTATTCTGAATACAAGATACTTTTTGAAAAGCAGTATGCAGAATGCAATTAATTTTCAGGAGAACACTTTTAGGATACTTACCCACTAAATAAATATTATATACCATCTTTAAATGAAACACTACCAATGTTTGTTTATTAACTATTTTATAATTAGGGCACAGCACATAGCAAACATGTTTGTTACATGAATTCTAAAAACATGAGTCAGTGGCTAGTAGAATGAATGATAGAATGATAAATCAATGTGATGATCAGTTGTTAATCTCACTGTTAACAAGCTCTGCTAAAGCCTGAGTAGACTGATAAATCAATGTGATGTTCAGTTATTAAGCTCTTATTAATTAATTTTGGAGAATAATTTTCTCAGAAATTGGACATGTTTATGACTAGTTTAGCATCAGTGTTGCACTGGACTCTTGCTCAGGGTATTAGGGGAGCATCAGCGGACTGAAACAGGGGGTGTGAGAGAAAAAAAATTCTTATCTTCTTTTAAAAGATAAGAGACTTTTTCAAGAAATTTATTAAGAGAGTGATTACATGAAGACAAGTGCCAACCAGTAACAGCGAGCAACAGTGTGAAAAAATTGTGCCTTATCAAGATGTATTGTAAATATATTCTGAAAATGTTACTTTTATTCAATGTAATAGAATAAGTAACTAAGTACATTTAGGACAGTGCATTCAGCATTCAGTCATAACTACTTTTTCAAAGTAGTTTTCCACTATGATCAATCATAGGCATTATATGCATGCTGTTATTTCTATAAATAACAGTGTCCTGGTTGCTAAGGGATTTGGATTTAGTTTGTTAAATCTATTTTATGCACAGTACTCATGATATCCAGGACCTGGCAGTTCAAACTGTCAATAATCTGAGTCTGTCAATCAGACTTATTAACTTTTGTTAATTTACTGAAACAGAATATAAATGTAAAAAGAAAGAGATATTTGGGTTTATTTTAATGATTGTTGCTGTTATTATGATGGTAAATGACTCTGAGAATAACTAGCTGAAATAGTAAAAGGCAGTATTTCTTAAAAAAGAAATTACTGTTATTTTACAGAGTTTTACCATCATAGAGAAAGCATAGTTTAATTAACGTATTAACTGATAGCATTGACAGATTTGTAAGAAACAGCAGTACTTCGGCATAAGAGGTTCATTCATTTAATTCACGCAAACTCAAATCTAATTCAAGACTGTGATATATTTAGATATTATGATATTGAATAATATGTGTACCATTCAACACTATAATACTATGCAAAGATCTTCTGATAAAATAACATCTTAAATCATTCGTCTGGGCGTAAGTATTTATGTGTTTGACAAAACAGTAACAAAACAGTAAAAACAAGATATTCCTTTTACTTATTACTATGCATATTTATGCCAATGCAAACAAACTCAGACCCCTCTAAAACGATTCATGGACAAACAGCACTCAGAATGAAAGGTCTGAGAATAGTTTGTTTGGGGGTCATTTTGTGGCAAACGATAGTCACATGATGTAACATGGCCATCTTGAACACATTACTCCTAATTCAGTATTACACTGCTGGACATTGAGTTCTTCTAAAGGAATGAGCTGAGGCCCCATCAGAGCTGAGGAGGACCAGAAAGAGAAGCTGCTAACATGGTGAATGCACAAAACACTGAGCTTATATAAAGTTGTACAAAGAAACAACACAATACGTGAAGGGGAGCACTGATGTCAGCAGATAGGCACAGCCTGTACCTCTGAATGCAATACGGTTTGTTAGGCCAAGCCATGCCTCGTTAGCTCCCAGATGACGTGGCTGAGTGTAAACATTATGGCTTCATAGGGGCTTGTGGAAATCAGTTGTGCATGCAATTCGGTCATTTTGAGTCATTTAAAATGGTTTTACATTCAGGTTTACAAACTTTAACCACAATACGTTGCAAAAGTCATAAAGAAAACATGAAAACATTTTTTTCAGTATTTAGTGTGTATACACTTCTGGTGTTGGGAGTCTTGCTTCAGATTTTCATTGAAATCAGCAAGAAGTTTTCCACACCTCCAAAGTTCAGTCTTAAAAGTTGGTTACATTTTGTGCTTCTCCCAAACACACTCAGTGATGTTGATGTCTGGACTCTGGGATGGCCAGTCCATTGCTCTGGGAACAACAGCAGCTTCTTTAGTTTGCTTTAGTTAACTTTTCTTCTATTTTCTTTTAGACTAACAGCTTCATGACACCTACACATCCTTCAGACTCATTGTGTTGAGTTGTCTTCTCACATTGGAAGGACGGACAGAAACACCTGTTGATTTTATCTCAAGCAAGAGATGGGCTTGGTTTTCTCCTCTGTCTCAAATATAAAAGCTTTAACTACTGTTTACCTGATGGTGACTGTTTTGGTGGTCTACCAGGTCCTGCATGGTTGTTAAGAGTCCCATTTTTGAACTAATCATTTTCACTTACCTTCCTTTGACTTTCTTTCTTTTTATAAAAGTGCACTTTCTGATGTGTCATCACCTCAGATAAAATTAATAACTTGAACTTATTAACCATTTGGACTGGAAACTGAATAAATGTGTGGTCTCAGACTTTTTCACTGTATTTGTGAAAACATTCTTGACATTGTGTAGGGCTGTTGTAAAAAAATGCTTATCTGTCACATATTTATGATAAGAACATTATTTTCCATTGCTGGAACATCATGCAGTACCTGTGCACACATGCAGCACATGAATAATCACTGATCAGATCAACCCTTCATAATGCTGGTAATACAAATAAATTGAGTACTGAAATTGAGTCAGTCAAGTGGGTATGGTTCTACAGGCCGGGCATCTAGACTTGCCAAGCAATACAGCCTGGAGTCTAAAAGTCATGATCATTTAATAAGGACCTTAAATAGGAGTTTACATTTTTTGAAAAACATCTCAGATTTTGTTAAACAACAGTTGCCACATGCTCAGTAGATGTGTCCAAATGAGCCAAATAGGAAAAGTGCTGATTTATCTTCCCACAGTATAAAGTGCAACCCTAAAATGCAGCCAATAGAGAGTAATGCACTCAAACCCTACCATGTTGATCAGTGTAGCCTTTGATATCAAGCAGTAGCAGCATATGGGAGCACAGAGAGCAACCGAACACAGAGCACATATTAACATGGCAGTTTTACATTGTTAAAGGAAATCAAACACCGTGAGCTTCACCACATCACCACATTTTCTAGCCACAGCCTCCCACCAAAATTCAGAGCAATTCATCAACATTTTAAAGAGATCTGTGCCAAAGAGTGTTTACATGGCATGTTAGTAATTTTTTCAAGTGTTTTTCTGTGACTGAACCTTTTGTGTAATTTAGAACACCTAGTCTCACACGACTTTAATCACCATCTTGTTTCCTACAATGTAGCACCATTTTCAAGCAGCCAAAAAGCTCACAGCAAGTGCTAGCTAGGCTTAAGTACATCCTGTGGACTTAGTTGTTAGATGGCATTACAACTAAGACACCTCTACTAAGTAAAGACAAATAAAGTATATGTATATATATGTGTAAACCCTGGATCTCTATTTTCTTTGGTTTTCAGTTTTTCAGTTTTGGACATATTTTGAAAACACCTGTTTCCCTTTACATTGTGTGTAAGTCTCACAATTAATGGACTAAAAGAAATTACCCATAATGACTTGGGAAAAAAAGTTGGGTTCCATTGATGTACATTAAAAGTAAAATATGTTTTTCCTTTTTACTGTAAAGTTATCATTATAGAGATACAATGTTTTGTTCTGACAGCAGCAATATATACATAATTTGACTGTGTCTATTGATTGATCTGCCTGTAAGTCTTATAGAAATGATAATAAATGGAACTCTTTGCCCACAGCCAAGCCAAGACTCTTGACTTGCCTTGACTTGTAATGTAGCATATTTGTTTCTTGCAATGTATAATTATATTGAATTAACTTTGTATGCAATAATAATTTCTAGCAAAAGTTACATCTCATACTCTGTCTTTTACAGTTACCCCACTCATTGGGTAATTTGTATTACAATGCTTCCTGTCATTTTCAGTAGAATTGTACATAAATGGTAGGTGCAAGAAACAAAGTTCAAGCGTTTTTAGCAGATATGTGTATGTGGCTTGCATGAAAGTATAACTAAGCCCTCTTAAGTATTTTTTCAGTTATTCAGCAAAAACCAAAATGTTTTAGGTTGTGCCCTGTTCTCCCTTACATGAAGTTTGGTTTAACTTTGTTTTTTGCTTCCTACTGTTATAGAAGTGTAAAAACTGGTGTTTTAGTGGGTCATGAGGATGGGTGAGTGGGGAATTTGCCAGGCCTGCTTTCATTTAGCACTATAGGCAAAGAATTGAATATTCCAATGTTCATAGATCCACGGATGTCACACTTTACCTTTCAGAAATATTCAAGCCCCTTGAAAGTAATTGAGTCATGAGTACATGAGATAACATAAACATGAGATGAGATTACATGAGTGCATGAGACGAACATAAAAGTGAGGTCATATGAAATGAATCTCTTTGCCAGCAGTGTTTACTTGAAGGTGTATGAATCTTCATCCAAGCATTCACCAAAATAATAAAACCAGGGAGAAAAACATGAACTACTTGAAAAACAGACTAAGCAGAAGAGCTAAGGCAAACCAAAGAACATAAATGCACAAAATCTAGGTCAGAGAAAAGGCTATGGGAATCAGACTAGGAACTATGAATAAACACAAGACCCGACAAAGACACAGAGACAGACAGAAACTACACACACAAACTCACTAACAAGATGCAGAAGAAGACAGCTGACAAAGCAAGACAAGAGAGAAGGCAAGAAAACTGTTATCAACACTGTCGGGATTGCAAATGATGTTTATGCATATTCTTCCAATGATCATTTTACCGTAAGCCTCTTGGCAAAGTACAGCATGTAAAAGTTTAGGAGCTCCAGGTCAAATTACACTTTCTTAACTTTCACTTCACTTTAAGTGAGAAGAAATTAATGCCATATCTGCATGGAATTGACCAATCTGAAAGCATAATTAACATTCATTTTCCTGAATTTAACATATCACTGCTGTCAGAAGAAAATCTTGTATCTCCATTTTTGTTGTTTTTCAGTTTTTGACATAATTATAAAGTACCCTTTGTCCTTTACATTGTGTGTAAATTTCATGAACAATGGACCAAAATAAACAGCCCAAAATGACTTGCCAAAAATTCTGGTTCCATTGACTTACATTAAAAGTAAAGTAGGTTTTTTTCATCTCCTGTAAAGTTGCCATTTTGGAGAGGTTTTCAGGTTTTCACAAGGTTTTCTTCTGACAACAGCGATATTGAAAATAAAAAGTAAAATGTGTTGTGTGCCAAAATTTGTGCACCTTTTCAGTCCATTCACTTTATTTTTTAAGCTTACTGGACTCATTAGACCTTAATCCACAACAGATGTAGCGAATTCCAGAGTATAAATGTATGTAACCCTTCGGGCCTCACAGTGTTGTGCTTTCATTCATTTATGAGCTACAGGCTCATCTAAGCAGCTGAGTGAGGATCTGATACTAAATAAATGACTCTTACAAAGAAAGAGGTTATAACACTGTCCAAAACGTCATAAAAAAATGGAATTTAAGGAGCACTGTTGAAGTCAAGACAAGATCTGGAGGACCAAGAAGAACTTCAGAAAACACTGTCCATTGACTGTTCAGGAATGCTAAGTAAAACCCTCACATAACTGCCACGGATCTACAGGAAGATTAGGCTGGCATGGGAACTGCCCACTGCATCATCTACATGGAAGGATCATAAGAAGCTATATGTGATCTCATCCCAAAAGTCAGTGTTTGATATGCAACACAATGGTTAGACAAACCAGAGACATTTTAGAATCTAATGTCGGTCTGATAAACCAAAAACAAGGCAAAGGCAAAACAAAGCAAAAACATGTTTTGGAGAAAAAGAACAAAGGGGGGAAGGAAGGAGGGGGTGGAGGGTGTTGCGAAATCATTTTAACCTTAAAAAAACAGGTACACTCTGAAAGCAGTTAACTCCTGATCTGTGAGTCTTTATTTTTAAGAGTGTAGCACTTGAATTTTGGCCAAAATGCTCTATTTCTGTATTATCTGACCACAAAATATTTTTCCCACATCTTGGCTCAGTGTCATACTTTTGGGAAAACTCCAGACATACTTTCATTTCTTGAGTAACAGGTTCTTATTTCCATTCTCTCATACTGGGAGGGCTAGATTTAGATCCTGTGGTGCCCCTTGGCATTAAAGCTAAAGTGGTCTATCCCCACAAATCGACCGACAACAGCCTAAGACCATTTGCTAAAAAGCACTTGGTTTTGCTGAAAACTCTTTCAATCGATTCTTCACAAATTACCTAAACTGAACATGGTCAAGATCCGTCAGTGAGACCAATGAAGACCACTGTAAGATGCCAAAACAATACCATCTATGTTTTACCCACACAGACACCACTGTATTCCAAATTTACACAGCAATAATGCTTTTTGGATATTTATGGCTGGATTATCAGACTGACTGTCGTGGCATGTAAATAGATTTTACTTAAACGGAATGTTTCCTAAAGTGTTAACAGATCCAAATCATTTAAAAGTGAAAATTTTTGAGCAACCTTTTGGTGCCCCTGGGCAGTCAACCGTATGGTAGATCCTCCACATACAGGCCAGGGATACGTTCAATCTCAAAACGTGGTCAAAATTATGTCACTTACAATGGAAGTACATCAATTCACATGTATGGTGGGAGTTTGGATGGAAGTATCTTATTCATTTTTTTTATTGCTTCTAAACAGAAAGAATTGACGGGGCATGTAGCTGAATGCTGGAGACTGTTTGGGAGTCAGGCAGTCTACCACTGGCATATATTCTGGGATAATAAAGCAATTCTGGATTGTAATACGTACTTCCATCAGTGAGGGAAGTCTTTCATTGATGCACAAATTTAATGCTGAAATACCTTTCCAATTTTAGGTATTATACTTGGGAAATTATTATTTAAATTTTGAAGCATGTGATAACTACCTATTTGGGGTTTTGATAACTGCCTATAAAAAAACATAACAAGGCCCTGGTACCTTCCTGACTCTCCTTCCTTAGAATATTAGATAGATTTAGTAAATTAAAAAATGACATTTTCACTCCGTCTACAAATGAACAAATTTGTTAAGTCCGGGTCAAAATTGATTGCTTTTGTAAAATCCTCCCAAACACATTTTATCCCAGTTTAATCCCAACCATCTGTTTTGTGGTGATGTATTGTTGTAATTGTAATTTAGTAAACCTCATGGCTTTTAACCTGCTACCCAATTTGCTTTTGTTTCCTCCCTTTTATGCTGCATACTTTTCTATCTAATCATTCCTTGTCAAAATGTATATAGCTGTTAGAATTTGATAATTGCTTAAAGTGAAATGAAAAGAGACAACGCTAGGAGTCTGTTCAGACAGTAAGAACAATTCTCGTTGTTATTGATCCTGCTTACATTGTGTCCACTGTGAACTCTTTTTG
Organism: Pygocentrus nattereri; assembly: GCF_015220715.1. Taxonomy (NCBI): domain Eukaryota; kingdom Metazoa; phylum Chordata; class Actinopteri; order Characiformes; family Serrasalmidae; genus Pygocentrus; species Pygocentrus nattereri. The sequence continues at coordinate 25,409,526 of NC_051225.1, read as the reverse complement.
ACTGTCTCATTAAATAAAAAATATAAAATAAAGTGACTATTGGCCTCTACGACTTTCTTCCCAAGCCTACAGTATGTCTTGCTCAGATGCTTTTTTTTTTATAGGGATTTTAGTGACCAGGATGTGATACAGCTTCCACTTACTGATTATTGATTGCACACTTTTCCTACTTTCTGTTGAAAGGCATTGTGTCCTTGGTCACAGCTTGAAACCTCCAGACCACAGTGGTTTTAATACTTAATCAACAGCATATTCCAGTTTTTCATTTTTTCATTTTCTTTAAAAATCTGCAGACCGTTAACTTATTTTGACTTTGGAAATTTAGAGCATATGAGTTCACAATGAAAATATATTGGAAAAATGTGTGTTTCATTTGTAATCCAGAAAAACAAAAATATTTAAAGGCATTGAACACTTGCAAAGCACTGTCCATCTTTCAGGATTTCGACTGCTCCAGAAATCATATACATCTTGTTTGACATTGACCCAATTCTAAATATTTTAGAGGTCATTTTCTCACGTCTTGAGTCATCCCTGATGTCAGAGACAAGTCTGGAGATGATGCTGATAACTCCATAGAAGTGAAAGTGATGTATCTTAACAGCCACAGAATGTTATTACTAACATCAACCTCTAATCTCAGGATTACTCATTACGCACCACCATGATGTGGGTGACTGTAACATGATATGGAACCATAGCAGGACTTTTTTTATCCGAATGCTGCAGACTTTTAGTCTGTCTATGGCGAAATCATGACTCTTCGAATGCAGTTGTCTAGAAATACAAAGTAAACTTCAACAGAATATTGCTTATTAGTTTTTGGACCAAATACTAGTGTTATCCCTCCTAAGTAAGACCAGATGGGGTTGATGGATTTGGATACTGGGAATTTAAAGCATAGCATTAAAGTCAGAGGAGAATAAAAAACAAATCCAAATCTTACTGTAATCCAATTCCCTCAAGCAAGCTCAACTTTCTTTGTCACCCTTCTCAAGAAAAAATGGCATATATGACTGACAGAGAGAGATAAACTGGTGGGGCCACTCTCTCCTATGAAACCTCTGAGCATGAACTAACATGCAGAGCGGCTTCAAATCAATGAGTCTCACATGGCGATGGAACACCACCGCAATTTGTGTTTCAGTCCGTTTTGACTGCAGGCAGTGACGAATGTCAATGGGGGATAGAGAAGTTTACACAGAAGAACATTAAAAGAACACAATTTCACAATCAGGGGTCTGCTCAATGGCAAGAAACTTGGCAATGAAACATATATTCCCAGATTGCACAACAAAGCAGAATTTGGCATTAAAATGTTTATGATAAGCTTTTGGACAGTGCACGGCAGCTGACATGATTCATAGCTTCCTGTCATACATATTAAGCCTCCCAAAGCGATGCCGTAGAAGAACCACTTCTGGTTCCATAAAGAACTGTGTCTGAAAAAGAGGTTTGTGAACATGAAGAACCTTTGCATAATATAAAGTTCCTATATCAATCTTAGGGCCTTTTGTATTATGTGAAGATCCTTAAAAGATTCTTTACACTCTCATATCTTTATCTATAGAACCATCCAGGGAAAGGCTCTATTGGGTACCAAAAGTATTTATTCTTTTGGGATTTTGCAACTTTTTGGCATATGGTAGTAATAGAATGAATCTGATATGAAACATAAATCAATCTGTAGCCCATCACTTGCCAACCAGTGCCTTATTTGTTTGCGAATACTAGCATGTATTTATAGTGTTGACCTTCATTTAAACTACACCCTTTGGCTTTTGAGTCCCCCCTCAATAATAAATATTAGAAGGGTTCTCAAACAAGCAATTAACTGCTTGCAAAATTATGATTAACACACTGCTTAGCCAATCACAATCATCTCTAAATGCTAGTTTTCTATCAAGAAAGGAAAAACTGACAAAAACTCCTCAGAACAAACCTGCAGTGAGAACGGCAGTGAAAGTAAATCAGAATTATTAGACTAAGAAATGGTGGAATGGTGTCACAGAGGAACACAGAATACCTGACACATGCTATCCTGATCATCTGGGTGGTATTGTTTTAATTTCATTCCTGAAGCTGAAAACGTGATTGACCCCTTAAATTGCCAGGGCCCACTATTAGTATTACACACTTCTATAACCTAAGAATAACTGAGCTAGCTTGCATTAAAGTCCCTGTAGTTACTGAATGTTAAGGCTTAATACATAGTAAGCATAGTAAGTAATGAGATTTTAGGGGCTTAAACCAAACTCACAGTTCAATGTAAAAACTTTTAACAAGCAGACTTAAGCTTGTTCCAAGGTAAACTAAATGTTATCTGAGTTACTGTGTTTGCTAAAATAATTTAAAATGATGTCTACCAATCAATAACATTACAATTGTTAAGATCAGTCAGCTAACGAGTTTTTCTAAACTTAGCTGCTGAAAGTTAGTTTGATAAATCTGTCAGACTATAGAGGACTTTACAGTGCTCACATTCAGCATGTAAAACATTTTGTGTGGAAATTAATATGCACTTGTACATGTCATTCTTCATATTGCCTCACCTTCAACCAGTCTTTTCTAACACACAGAGCAGGCAACGTTCTGGACCTGATGTTCAGCAGACCTACCCTAGCAATGGATATCACAGTAACCTTCCCTTTTCACTCTGAAAAACAAAAATACTGTGTTTCCTTTTTGACATGCTCACTATGTGTTGTTGTTCTCCTGGGGATGTCAAGCTTTCATTAGACAAGCTGCAGTCATCCTGCCACCTATTGCTGTTATCATCCTTTGGCTTCACCTTCAACCAGTCACACAGAGCCTGATCTTTATCAGACTCCCTCCCTTAACTGCTCAGATCATCACTTTGCATCTTTGACACTCTCCCTCCCTGCTTTTCCTGTCCATGTCACCCTTTCATATTTTCCACCTATTCGAGGCAACCTGCACTCCATCCCTCCTTCGCCTATTGCTTTAACTATCCTAACTACCCTTCTCCAATCCTGACTCATTTTCTTCTCTCACACCAGATACAACTACAGATACTTTTCTTTCTTAATTCTCATCTGCAATTAACCTTCTGTGTCCGCTCTCCTCCAGGCCAGCAAGATCTTCCCCACCTGCCACCTGGCTGACAGGTGTCCTGTGCAATGTGAGGGAACCAGGAATGGCTGAGAGCAGGTGGAGGAAATCCCAGGTTGACTCAGATCTTTGCTCCCACCGATCTGTCCTTTCCAAGTTCTCATTCGAAGTAACTCTTGCAAAATCCTCTTTCTACAAAGGGAAACTGGAAGCATCAGCATCTGTTCCACACAAGGTCTTTAGCATATTCTCATCTCTTCGTAACCCTCCTTCTCCCTTACACCCTCAACCCTGGAGGATTCTCTCAGCTTCTTTGAGGAGGAATCTGCCAATCTTTGTCCTCCACTCCCCATCAGTCCTCATCCTCTTGCTCTTAATTTCTTAACCTGTTTTTCTTCTCTCACCACAGATGACATCCTCCATCTACTCATATCCAGCAATCCAACCACCTGTCTGCTGGATCCCATTCCATCTTCATTTCTCCAGTCAAGCTCTTACTGCCCTTTATCACTTTCATCATAAACAGCTTCTTGTTATCAGGTCATGTTCCACCAGCGCTTAACAATTCCAGAGTGGTTCAGCTCCATTGTCAGCAGCTACTGACTGATTTTACTTCTTTTATTCCATTTAAAAATTCTTGAGTGTGCAGTCTATAATCAATTGTCTCTCTTTCTCACTCAGAACTAGCTCCAGGACCCTAACCAGTCTGGCTTCAAACCAGCACACTCAATAGAAACTGCCCTCATAGCAGTGACTGAAAACTTCCAGGCAGAGAGATTAACTAAACTATTATCAGTTCTGATTCTTTTTGACCTCTCTGCAGCCTTCAGCATGGTCAACCACAAGAACCTCCTGTCTGACCTCTCCAACCTTGCATGGGTTCTGCATGGAAATTAATTCTATCAGGAATTCTGATCCAGAATGCAGCAACAAGGCTTGCTTCAATCTTCACTCATGTCACTCCACAGTAGTGTTCCCTTCACTGGCTTTCTGTAGTTGCCCACACCAGGTTTAAAAACCTGATGCTTGCCTACAAACCCCTCCCTACCTAATGACGATTGTCAAAACTTGATCTGTACCTCGAGCCCTTTGAGGTTTAAGTACAGCTTGACAGCATCTTCAAGATGCATCAAGACTCTTCCCTGTCTTGGCACCCAGGCAGTAGAACAAACTTCCACTCTTTGTCAGTTCCTTATGCTCTTCAAACACAAACTAAAGACTCATCTACTTGTAAAGCATTTATGAAAGCATTAATTTAAGTACTTATTGAAATGCATTGTATTGCACTTATGCTACTTTTGACGCTGTATCTTTCTCTCTAGGTTGTCAGCTCTGACTTTTGTTTCTGGCAAAATTCTGCCTGTTTCTTGCCAAAAGTTTCTCTAGAATGACTTTGTTTGCATCTTACATATATTTTATATACATAGCTCATTTACTTATCATACTTACTCATTAAATAATATTCTGTCAGGTTAAGCAGGTGTTGAATAGTGACAATATTTTGCTCCTTCAAAAGCTAGTAAGTTCTGTTTTTGCTCAGCATTGACAATTTGTTGTTAGCTCTCCACTGAACAGGTCAACCTACTACTAAGGGCCGAATACAGACCAGTTATAGAAAATATAGAATATACATCAGAATTGTGTTCATTTTGCAGCAAAAAAATTGTTGTTGCATATTGTCATGAACATTGGTGTCATTCTTGCTAGTCATAAAAAAAACGTTTGTTATTGATAATATTTAGTTTACCAGTCTTTGTCTTGTTATTTACCATTTCATTTACCATGTTTTGTGAAACTCGGATACAAACCAAACACGAGTGCTCAGTTTGCATACCAAGAAATGCTTCACAGTTGTCTCTCATTGGTATCCTCTTGCTACAGATAACGGTCCCGCTCTCACTGATCTAAACAGAGCAGACTGACTAGCCAGTGTGCACTCCTTCACTTGCTATCAACTAAACTGCCAGAGTGTTTTTAATCTTTAAACTTTTGTGTCCAGCTAGAAAAAAACAATGCTGATGTTTAATGTGCTTCTTTGCTAATGCTTTTCTCTTAGTTTCCTACCTTTAATTATTTAGAGTTTTTACATGGCCAAACAAAACTTGTTGGTGATGCCCTCATCGTTTCAGCTTGTTAGAGGAGATGATCTCCCAGGATAAATTTTTTCATTTGGCTGCATACAATCATTGCTCCAAGCCTTTAAATCATTATCAACATGCCAGTGTTTGAATTTGAAGCTTTAATTTCTCTTAACAGATTGAGTGGAGATTCAGTCCTGGAGGATATATTCATTACATCACATACCTCTCTAGAGCCTAAAAAACCTTGTTGTCAGTTTTACTAAAAAGACTGCAAAAGCTGAAATGGGCAGTGTAAAAATGTCAAGGTAAACATCTAACATTACTTTGATGAATCAAAGATAAGACATGAATGGACCCTAAACATTTGTTCTGCCTACTGTGGCAATATACACTATATTGCCAAACATATTCACTCACCCATCCAAATCATTGAATTCAGGTGTTCCAATCACTTTAAAGGAATTCAGGAGTTTAAAACCGAACACCTAGGCATGCATACTGCTTCTACAAACATTTGTGAAAGAATGGGTCGCTCTCAGGAGCTCAGTGAATTCCAGCTTGGTACCATGATAGGATGCCACCTGTGCAACAAGTTCAGTTGTGAAATTTCCTCACTACTAAATATTCCACAGTCAACTGTCAGTGGTATTATATCAAAGTGGAAGTGATTGGGAACAACAGCTACTCAGCAACAAAGTGGTAGGCCATGTAAAATAACAGAGTGGTGTCAGTGGATGCTGAGGGGCATAGTGCACAGAGGTTGCCAACTTTCTGCAGAGTCAATGACTACAGACCTCCAAACTTCACGTGGCCTTCAGATTAGCTCAAGGACAGCATAGAGAGCTTCATGGAATGGATTTCCATGGCCGAGCAGCTGCATCCAAGCCTTACATCACCAAATGCAATGCAAAGCGTCGAATGCAGTGGTGTAAAGCACCGCCACTGGATTCTAGAGCAGTGGAGATGCATTCTCTGAAGTGATGAATCATGCATCTCCACCTGGCAATCCGATGGATGAGTCTGGGTTTTGGCGGTCGCCAGGAGAACGGTACTTGTCTGACTGCATTGTACAATGTAAAGTTTGGTGGAGGGGGAATTATGGTTTGGGCTTGTTTTTCAGGAGTTGGGCTCAGCACCAAGAGATTTCGGACAATTTCATGCTCCTAACTTTGTGGGAACAGTATGGGGACAGTCCTTTCCTGTTCCAACGTGACTGCGCACCAGTGCATAAAGCAAGGTCCATAAAGTCATGGATGAGTGAGTTTGGTGTAGAAGAACTTAACTGGCCTGCACAGAGTCCTGACCTCAACCCGATAAAACACCTTTGGGATGAATTAGACTGGAGACTCCAAGGCAGGCATTCTCGTCCAACATCAGTGTCTTACAGAAGTGCTTCTGGAAGAATGGTAAATGTTTCCCATAAACACACTCCTAAACCTTATGGAAAGCATTCCCAGAAGAGTTGAAGCTGTTACAGCTGCAAAGGTTGGGCTGACATCATATTAAATTGTATGGATTAAGAATGGGATGTCACTCAATTTCATATGCGTGTAGGCAGACGAGCAAATACTTTTGGCAATATAGTGTACTTTTGGCTACATTATGAAAGAAACTTAAAATTGATGACAAATCACTTTTGCATAAAGATTACGTCACTCGCAGTAAATTTTAATACTCATATTCAGTAGGAATGCAAATGCTATCACAATAAAAGTCCCATATAATTTTACAGGTAAATGAAGATTTAATTTTTTATTTAAGCATAAAAATATGTATTAAATATTATGTATTTGTTACTCCTACTAGTGCAAGTACTACTTTTCCTACCTCTACTACTACTTTTATTACTTTTACTGCTTCTAATAATAATAATTATTATTAACTATATAGTTATTATTTTGGCACAGACCACATTTTATACTTTTTTTTTTTGGCCAGGGCCAGACAAACTTTTGCATATGACTATATATGTCATGTTATAAAATTTCAGATGTTTGAGACCCTTTTTCCTTGCATTTTTTCAATGCCCTCACCTTAGAGAAGACCACTTGCCTTGCAACCCACCAGTAATTTGAGTTAGAGACTCCTGCTATTAATATTTATACATTTTTTAATTAAAATTTTAGATGACAATATATTTCAATGGAGTAAATGATTTATTATGAACAATAAACACATCACAGATTTCTCCACAGGTTTCCCTTCTTCTTCTCATTCACGTAGATGCACATTCTTACACTTACACAGTATCTCATTCTTAAAATTCATTAATGCATATGAAAAAATACATTGATCTGCATGAAATAAAAAAGCAACATCTGTTTGGGAAAAGTCTACTAAACACTCCCAAGTGTGTTTCACAGAGTAACATTCAGATAAACGCAGCATACAGAAGGCACGTGATCGTTCTAACACATTGTGTGCAGTGAATTGCAGTATACACATTTGTGGATGAACAGCAAAAAAAAAAATACTCAGACACTCAGGCTGAAAATACGTCAGCAGGGAATACATTATGCCGAAGTCCATATATATATATATATATATATATGTATACTTACTCTATTCTATTCACTTGAATGGAAAAGTGTGGCATAATTAAATCACATTCATATGAGGATCTATTTATTCTCGTGTGAATACGTGGCTCAGAGTGAAGCTCAAAGAAACTGTCTTGTGCACTTACAACCAACCATGCTCAGCTCTTTACCTGGCTACAAATGCCTCACAGTGAGTAATACATTAAGGTTATGAGCTTTAGGCACCTAATCATACGTAAGAACGGTCTATCTTGATGACCGTGCTACAACATGAAGACCACAGGAGTGGTCTCAAGAAATCTATTTTTCTCATTTTGGCCCCAGAATGGTCTCCTCAGTTCACTTTTCCTGCTTTAAATTCTTCAACATTTCTTGCACCCATTGCTGGCTGGGGTCAGCACAGAATGTCTTTGCTTTCTTCGTCTTCAATCTTTATTGGAGACACAGAGAGAAAGTACTGTAGATATAGTTCTACTGGGGTTTACATTCAAACAAAGCAATGAGCTATACATGGCCTTGCAAAAGCATAATTATATACAAAGTTTAAAATAGCAGATGTTATCACTTCGTGCATTAACTGCAACATGGCTGTAATTACATAGTGATTGAATTCAATCAGAGACTCCCTGTGGAAGTCCAAGCAGTATTTTAGAAAATTATTGACTTTCCCAGAACAGCTTGGGAAAATAGCCAGAACTTACACAATAGCCGGGATGTTGCATCCTCCATCAGTCTGCTGAAACCTGTAGCTCACAATTTTTTTTTTGATGGAAGCTCTCATCCCACTGCCGTACTTCAAGCAGCAATTTTCATAAGTTCCTGTTGCAAAAAAATGGATCTACATTATCTAAAAGATAAAGTGTAAATGCCTCAGCACTTAATCTACTACTAATATATATATATATATATATATATATATATATATATATATATATATATATATATATCGCTGTTGTCAGAACAAAGCCTCACTTCCAAAATCTATAATTCAAAATTGCCTGTTGCCCTTCACATCATGTCAAAATTACATAATAAATGGACCAAAATAAATGGCTCAAAAATATCTGGAAAAAGTTTGGTTCCACTGACTTACATTACAAGTTAAATATATCTTTTCCTTCTCCTATAAAGTTACTATTTTGGAGATGTGTAGTTTTGTTCTGACAACAGCGATATATTATATATTGCTTTTCCCCAATATGTTAAACTCAGCATACACATAAAACTGCGTGATTTTCACTTCATCAGGAAAATGTTTTTGTTCATTTGTTCAAACTTTTGCATGCAACTCTACATAAACTGATAAAATTTTATTATATAACATTTTGGTTAGAAACTCTGGCTAAACTGTATAATCAAATATGTTTAGAAATGACACTGCACAACTCCTTGGACAGTAACATACAGGTGATCAGCAGTGAACTACTGTCAGTAATAAAAACATTTGAGTCACCGGTCGAGCAAATTACAGTAAAATATGCACTTGCCTTGTGCCAAACTTGGATACATGCAAGCCAGAAGCAGGAGAAAAAAGAGAACATAGATCTTCATGGCTTCGCTCTGTTGTGTGATTTTATCTGAGGAAGAAGACAAAATGCACAGGTGACTTCTCTTCACAAGCCAGAAGAAGATGGATCTGATCCTTTTCGAGTGCAAACAGAGTCTGCAGGTGGGAAAAAATAAGCCTGAAAGACCAAATGTGATAAGATTAAGTCAGATGGGAATACATACCGTGATAATGTCAGCGTGAGTGCTGTTGCTCAGCTCTTCAGAGGTCTGAGAATCTACTGCACTTCTGGTCCTTTTGGGGGGAGGTTTGTGCCCATATATGGCTTCTGGCAAGGAAATCTGTCCACCCTTCTCACATTTCAGATTGTGCAAATGATGAAGATGACACTGATCTGGAACCAGTTCTCAATGGAGCAAAAAAACAAAAACTGTTTGAAGACACTATGACTAAATTATAAGCTACCACTATATAAAATCTGGTCATGCTACATGCTTGCTGGCTTACTTTCAGTAGTTTACGGAAAATGACCCGATAAGTGTGATAAGGTCAGTTCTTGGTTAAAGTGAGATGAAGCAGCTTTTACTGTCCCTAGTCTTCTAAGCTATCCGTGTCGGAATTGTGCAATACTTCTCGCCACACATCCCCCCTCGACACCCCCACCACCCCCCCAAAAACCCCCTCCACCTCCAGCTTTTGCTCGAGTGTATGAAGCTCTCACTGTGCCAATACAAAAAAAAATCTACAAGAACAAAGATTGTGCAACGAAACACACAGACTCACTTAGGGCCACATACAGCTACAAACATGCCCATGTGTTCCTTTTTAAAATATTGGGTGGAATACAAGAAACGTACAAGTCGTAAGTACCTTCTCTGGTGAGAAAGTTTCATTGTAGAGCTCAACCAAAGCACAAAGTAACACTAATTATACAACAGCAGGCACTAAATCTTAATAGCGCTTTAAAAGTGCCACAGAATGCAGAAATCAGCATGGTCAATAGTTCTCTTGTGTCTACATAGAAGATATGCCACTTTGGTCAAGGCAAAAAATGCCCAGATGTGGTTTTACATGCCCATATACAACCCTGTGATTTAGCCCTAGAATGAAACAAGCTGCTTGCCCTTTTTTGGTGCTTATAAATAATGTGAAGAGCTCAAAAGAAACACAAGCAGGAAAGTAAAATGAATCTCCATCTAAATAAGCTATGTATGATGTCATCATACTATTTAGCTAGCTATATTAGTTACTTGGAGCTTGGAAGTAGATAATGTTACCTATATAAGCTACTTGCTTTTGATCACAGCAATGACACAAATGAAAGTTGTTAGCTCACTATGAAATGTTCTATTTAAGATGATCTAGCTTCAACCGTCAAAAGTGGATGAAAGCAAAGAGCATGGCTGCTATGTACAGGTTGTAGTTGGATTGCGATGTTAATATAGTTGGAACTGGGCCTGCTTCTCTTCAGGGTAAAACGCTGAATGAAGCTGCTCCATATCATCCAAGGTTTGAGAAACTGTCTGGAGTGAAATAACAACACTGAATTAAAGTTGTCTGGGATCCTGTTAAAGATGAAGTTGGCTTCCTATTTTTCTCGACCTGCAGTTCTTTGTAGGTTTATATAAAAAGTGCTTGAAGTTCATGTTACAGCAGTTCCATGTACCAAATTCTCCAATGTGAATACAGTTTTCTATTCTATGGCATCTTTAAAGTGGCTCTGAGTTTCACATCAGCATTTATTTGCAAGTACATCAAGAAAATTAGTTTGGTTTGACTGGCTTAAATGACTAGAATAGGAGTACAGTTGAGAGAAATAAAATGGAACAGCAGACAGTTTGGTTTTTTTAAAGGGAAAAATAGAAAATCTCAAAAAGGAGCTTCTTGGCCTACTACTCTAAGAAGACCCCTTGACAATCTTGCATCAATTAGTCATGTACATTTTACAGAATACATACCTTTTTATGTCTAATCATACTCTTTGCATTTTTCAAACATCCATCATCGTTGACTGCTAGTCCAGACAGGGTCGAGAGCAGAGAATCCCAGATGACCCTGTCCCCCGCAACTTCCTCCAGCTCTTTCCCGGGGACCCCAAGCTGCTCCTAGGCCAACTTGGAGACATAATCCCTCCAGCGGGTCCTAGGGCGACCCCGGTCTTGTCCCGGTAGGCCTTGCCTGGAACACCCCCACCGGGAGATGCCCGAACCACCTCAGCCGGCTCCTCTCAATGCGGAGGAGTAGGTCAGTTCATGCCCATAGGTGAGGGTTGGGATGTAGATCGACCGGTAAACAGAGAGCTTCGCCTTTTGGCTCAACTCCCTCTTCACCACTACAGTCCGGTACAGTGACCGCATTACTGCTGCCACCTGTCCCAGCCTACGGCCGATCTCACGATCCCTCTTCCCGTCACTCGTGAACAAGACCCCAAGATACTTAAACTCCTCCACCTGGGGCAGGTTCTTTCCCCTTACCTGGAGTGGGCATGCCATCCTTTTCCGGGCCAAGACCATGGACTCAGACTTGGAGGTGCTGATCCGCATATCAACCGCTTCACACTCAGCTGCAAACTGCCCCAGCGAGCGTTGGAGGCATCCATGTGATTCCGCCAAAAGAACAACATCATCTGCAAATAGCAGAGACGCCACCCTCTGGCCTCCACACATAATGCCCTCCTGACCCCAGCTACGCCCTGACACTCTGTCCATGAATATCACGAACAAGAGTGGAGACAGAGCACAACCCTGGCGGAGTCCAACGCTAACACTGAAAGAGTCTGACTTAATGCCGAGTATACGGACACAGCTCTCACTCCGGGAGTAAAGAGATTGGATAGCCCGGAGTAGTAGCCCCGGCACCCAATATTCCCGGAGGACCTCCCACAAGATATCTTGAGGAACACGGTCATAAGCCTTCTCCAAATCCACAAAACACATGTAGACTGGGTTGGCAAACTCCCATGCCCCCTCAACAATCTGTGAGAGGGTGAAAAGCTGATCCATTGTTCCACGGCTGGGACGGAATCCACATTGTTCCTCCTCAATCTGAGGTTCAACTATCGGTCGGAGTCTCCTTTCCAGCACCTTTGCATAGACTTTCCCAGGGAGGCTGAGCAGTGTGATACCCCGATAATTGGCACACATCCTCCGGTCCCCCTTTTTAAAAATAGGGACCACCACCCCAGTCTGCCAGTCCAAGGGTACTGTTCCCGAGGTCCATGCAATATTGCAGAGGTGTGTTAGCCATGACAGCCCCACAATATCCAGAGCCTTAAGCATTTCTGGATGAATCTCATCCTCCCCGGTGCCTTACCACTGAGGAGCTTACCAACTACCAGGGAAATGGAACTTGACACCCCAGAAGTCTCTGGCCCTGACTCTCGTGAGGGGGGCACGTCTCCTGGATTAAGAAGTTCCTCAAAGTGTTCCTTCCACCGACCGACAATATCCTCATTCGAAGTCAGAGTTTCTCCACCCTTGCCGAATACAGCTTGGGTGCAAACACCCCGACCCCTCCTGAGTCGACGGACAGTTGGTCAAAACCTCTTTGAGGTCGAACGAAAGTCTTTTTCCAACGCCTCACCAAACTCCTCCCATGGATTTTGCCACCATTGCAGCTGCCACCTTTTTTGCCTGTCGGTACCTATCTGCTGAATCGGGAGTCCTTTGGGCCAACCAGTCCCTAAAGGCCTCTTTCTTCAGCTTGACGGCCTCCCTCACCACCAGTGTCCACCAGGAGGTTCTTGGGTTACCGCCCCTACAGGCACCCACACTCCATGTCCTCTAACCAGGGCACCCACCCTGCATGTCCCCTACCTACTCCGGGACGTGAGAAAAACTCTCCCAGAAGTGGGAGTTGAAATCATTCCGAACAGGGGCCTCTGAAAGTCGTTCCCAGCACACCCTCACTATTCGCTTGGGCCTACCGGATCTGACCATCAGTCTTCCCTGCCATCTGATCCAACTCACCACCAGATGGTGATCAGTTGACAGCTCAGCACCTCTCTTCACCCTAGTGTCCAGAACATATGGTCCCAAGTCAGATGAAACGACAACAAAGTCGATCATTGACCTTTGACCCAAGGAGCTCTGGTACCATGTACACTTATGAACATCCTTGTGTTCGAACTTGGTGTTTATTATGGACAATCCATGCCTGGCACAGAAGTCCAATAACAATTCACCATTCGGGTTTAGATCGGGCAGGCCGTTCTTCCCAATCACGCCTCTCCAGGTCTCCCAGTCACTGCCAAAGTGAGCATTGAAGTCTCCCAGTAGGACTATGGAGTCTGTAGGCGGGACAATTCCAGAACCCCGCCCACTTGCTCCAGGAAGGCCGAATACTCTGACCTGTTATTTGGTGCATACGCACAGACAACAGTCAAAGTTTTCCTCTCTGTGATTTTAATTCGCATTGAGGCGACCCTCTCGTCCACCGGGACAAACTCCAACTGCCTGGTCACCAGCCGGGGACTTGTGAGTATCCCCACACCCACCTGGCGCCTCTCACCCTGTGCAACCCCTGAGTAGGAGAGAGACCAACCCCTATCCAGGAGTTTGGTTCCAGAGCCAACACTGTGGGTGGAGGTGAGCCCAACTATATCTAGTTGGTACCTCTCAACCTCCTGCACAAGTTCCGGCTCCTTCCCCCCAGTGAGGTTACATTCCATGTACCAAGAGCTAGTTTCTGCTGCAGGGGCCTAGGCCACCTAGGGCCTCCCCGCAATCTCCCACTGCCAATATGGCACTGCACCGCTCCCCCATGCTGGACCTTGCAGGTGGTGGGCCCACATGGCCTCCCCATGTTGCCTCTTCGGGCTGAGCCCGGCCGGATTACGTGGGCTGCCCGGCCACCAGGCGCTCGCCGTGGAACACTACCCCCAGGCCTGGCTCCAGGGGTAGGTCCCGGTGACTCTTTCCCGGACAGGCTACATGATTTTTTGTGAACGATATGCATGGAGATAAACTTTGGATCACATTTTTTCAAACAGTGTGTTATTAATCAAAGAGTGTGTTTTAAATTTAAAAATAAATTTAAAATTTAAAACACGTTTTAATAAACTAGAGCAAAAGGACAAATAGCAAGACAGAAATGTGAATTTTGTTTAAATAAATATAGTTTGTTCAAATAAAGTTAATTAATTACATAATGAAATTATGTAAATTCACTTAATGGCATTATGATGGTACATGAAATTCTTCTTCTTCTTATCATTATTATTATTATTATTTGATTATTATTATAAAATGTATTTCTACCTTTATTTAGCAATCCCTGTAACTAGCATGCAATGCTAATGCTAGCCTGGCAGTGTGCAGTTTTGTGTCTTTATGCTAAAAATCAAGCTAAATTATAAATGTGGGGTAATATGATAAAGGGAACAGTTATATTCTACGCTGGTGGGCTTTTTCCCCTCAGTTTACCCCACATATGCATAGCATTCCATGCAATCATCTGAAGCAAATAATAATAAAGAACATATTAAAAAATATGTGCACTGCGTGTTTTTCATAGCTCTAGCATTGCTGGATTTTAATAAGAAAACCAGAAATTGTCAGGATAAAGCACCTGTCACATGGGACGCATTTCACAGACACCTAAATTAAAGTCCTCACATCGAGTCCTTTGAGATTTGCTTGGTGATCATTCAAACAACAGCATGCATTACGTTTTTGCGTGTATAATATTATTTCCATCAATTAAAGCTCCAGTTCACTAACACTGAGCCATAATGCATCCACAGCCAAGAGAAATAGAAGAACAGACAAGAAGCATCTTCTCTTTCAGTATTTAACACAGAACAGTATCGTCTGACAGAACTGTTTACTTTATTAAGTAATCATATCAGTGCATCCTGAACTTTCTATTGATAAGAAAAATTTATAATGCTGTCCATTTTTTTTAAACAATTCGTTAGGGATATGTTAATGTTAGGGATATACCGCCAAAAACAATAACTGCCAATTAAACTCTTCTTATTATGGCTGATGCTGATACCCATAACCAATTCCTTTACATAAGAGCCAAATGTTTTAAAAAATAAAAAGAGTAAGGAGTGTGGTAAACAGAGGTGAACAGTCCAACTGTGTTTATCTGTTCGGAACAATCTGAAATGCATAGAATGTGTAGCATAGATTAGATACAGTCATTTGAAAAAGTTTGGGTCCCTCTGGTCAAATGACATGACTTTCTAAGTTAACATAGCCTCTTTTCTCCATATTTTAATTTCTTTATTTCTTTTTTTGTTGCTGAGTTTAGCATACTGGAAAAGAATAAAATAAAATATAAGATGTGCCATAACTTTTGCAAAGGCTTTTTTTTGGTGAAATTCAGCAAATAAACAGTAATTATGCATTAAAATGTGCAGAAGTGATGTGTTAACTTACTTTCACTTAGGAAATCAACAAAACATGGGATTTGTCCTGGGGTGCCCAAACTTTTGCATACAATTGTATGCATGCTTATACATGCCCATTTAAATGTCCTTCCTCAACTCACTTCTACTGAAACAAATATTGCTTTGACATCGAAGTTTTAGGCTCTTTGTGGGAACATTTTTCATTGTTCACTGTACCTTCAATAAGCCTAGATATAATTCCATAATTAAATGGCTTAGAAAAGCCAACTTATTGTTCTTCATAATCTTCTTATCTCCCATTTGAAAGTTCAAAACGGTTCACCGGGTCCCTTTTCTGCTTGACATAGCGCATTTTTGTGCAGTTTCTTCCCCTGATTAATAAGAGAACATGCAGTAAACTATTTGACAATAGTGGCAGTAAACAATTTCTTTATGGAAAATCTTTCCAGATGTTTCCAAATTCTTCTCTGATTATACTTCAGGTTTATTCATTTTTTAAAAATATTTTTACTTGGGGTTTGGCTTTTCAGCAATTCAATCCACTTCAATTCAGCTGAGTTTGTTTGTACAGTACTTTCTACAACTCACTGACAAAAGCATTGCAGCAAATTCACAAATGTCCTCATAATTTCCACATGAATGCAATATTATCTTGACACAGTTACTGCAACAAATAAACAGGCTGAATGATGAAACTGTGTTGATGTCAAGTTAAAGCAGAGGTCTTTCCTGTTCTCACACAACTGCTTGGGAATGCAGGTTTAGACCTCTAACCAGCAAGCTGAAGTCAAAAAAGCTCCTTAAAGGGAATTTTCTGCATAATTTAAATAACTGAGATGCAAATAAAGTCATTCAGAGTCGTTTGATGTGAAATGCTTCTTTGTAGAGAAACTTACTGGATCCTACCTGTGTGGTCTTTATATGTAATGTTTTAAGTGCAAAAACAGTTTTATTTGGGGACTATTTTACCCCACAACCTCTGCCATAAATGGACTTTGAAAAAAAGTATTTTTGGTCAAAAAGCTTACCTCAGAACTACACTCTTTAAAAAGGTGGTTCTTCAAGGGTTCTTTGATAAAGACGGAGGTTCTATAAAGAACCATGAACTCTCAAAGAACCATCTGTATAATTAAAGGGTTCTTTGCATCATTAAATGGTTCTTCAAATTGATGGAGCATGTGTTGTATATCGTCCTATATAAAAACATTTTGAATATAGTTCCATATAGCACCAAAAAAGGGGTTCTGCTACTGCTGCGGTGTCAAACTTGTTACAATAGATCTGAAGAACCATTTCATGATGCAAAGATGCAAACAGTTCCTTAGGTGTTCATGGCTCTATATAGAACCACTGTCTTTACTACAGCAACCTTGAAGAACCATCTTCTTCAAGAGTGTATATCAGGCATCAGATAATGTGCTGACAACTTTCTCAAAAGGGTGCTTTTAAAAGCATTACATTTAGACGTCCGGTTCCTATCACCACCACTGTGAACAATCCTGACTCTGTAAGTTTCTTTGGATGAAGTGTTTCACATCAAACCATCAGCCAACTCTTTCAGATGACTTTGTTCACATCTTAAAGGTGTGTTGTTGCAGAAGTGCTGAAAAGTTGGTAGAATTCCTACTTTTCCTGTCCTCCTCTGGTGGGCACCAGATGGTTGAAATACAATAAAAAACGGCTCTCGCATTTGGAAAAACTACTGAGAAACTAATAGTCTGTGAGCTCTTTATGTAAATATCAGGAGAAATGCCTGAAGATCATTTTCCACGCACCTTTTTTATATTGCACTTTGGCAGAAGCTGTCGGATTTTGATCCAGAACTTCCTGGAACATGTAAAGGTCCCAGCAGAATGCGTTCTAACAAGGTTCCCATGACTTTTTGCAAGCATAAACAGCCATCTCACATAAACACACACTGGCATGCATCACAGCACAGAAGGCTCTTTTCTGGATTACTGTCTCTTCTTCGTGCCAAACCCGCCTGTGGTGTTTGTGGCCAAAAAGCACTATTTCTCATCTTACAACAGAAACCGCCACCAGTCAAAGATTCAATGACACTAAATGAACTCACTTTTCATAAAGTGATGGATGGACGGCTCATGTAGTCTGCTGGCATGAGGTTGGTATTTGTTAGAGGACATCACAGTGAATGCAGCGAACATCTGTGGTTCTCCAACTGTGAACTGTGAAGACAGGACTTTGCCTTTTGAACCCTCTTCCTTGCTGTGTGGGGGGCAAAAAACAGCACAGTATCGGACAGCTTCATCCCATCAGCAGTTATTTTTACAATTCTTATTTATTGCTTTTCTGCTGGAAATGGGATTTCCCAGCTTCTCAGATATGCTATTTTAAATGACCTCCTCCACATTGAGAGTAATGAGGAACATGTGTCACATCACACACTCTTCAAAAAGAGGGTTCTTCAAGGGTTCTTTAGTAAAAAAAGGTTCTACATAGAACCATAAACACTCAACAAACCTTTGCACTATTAAAGGGTTCTTTCATCATCAAATGGTTATTTAGACTGATGGTGAATGCATTGCAGATGGTTCTATATAGCACCCAAAAGCTTGACATCATCACAGTAGAAGAACATTGGGTGCTTATGTTGACCCCTTTTCAGAAAGGTTCTATATAGAACCATCTATCACACATTCATGCACATTTTCCTTTAATTTAAAAAAACACTTTCATGATGCAAATATCCCTTTAATCATGCAAATTGTTCTTTGAGTGTTAATGGTTCTATCCAGAACCATTTTCTTTACTAAAGAACCCTTGAAGAACTATCTGTTTTAATAGTGTGTGATGTGACACATCTTCGTCATCTCGTGTGTGATGTGACACATCTCTAGCCATAGAATCATGAACACTCAAAAGAACCTTTGCATAATTATAGTGTTCTTTTATCCTGAAACGGTTCTTTATACTGATTGAGAATGTGCTGTGGATGGTTGTATATAGAGCCTTTTAGAAAATGGTTCTATATAGCACCCAAAAGCTTGGCATTGTAACAGTAGAGGAACTTTTTTTGGCTGCTGTACACAAAAAATGGTGCTTTAAAGGGTCTTTGGTAAAGAAAATAGTTCTGCATAGAACCATAAGCACTCAAAGAACCCTTTGCATGATTAAAGTTTTTTTTGCATCATGAAAGTGTTTTTTAAATGAATGGAAAATGTGCATGCATGTCCTATAGATGGTCCTTTCTGAAAAATGGCAAGCTTTTGGGAGCTACATAGAACAATTTTCTAAAAGCTTCTATAAAGAACCATCTACAGCACATTCACACTCAGTCTGAAGAACCCTTTAATCATGCAAATAATCGTTGAGTGTTCATGGTTCTATGTAGAACCATTTTCTTTACTAAAGAACCCTTGAAGCACCATGATTTTATGACAGGTGAAATCATGGATCATGGAAAGAATTTCACAAACATTTCTAGACATGATTTTCCCAGTTTTTAACTCTAATTGATCTACATAATGAAGGGTAGTATGAAAAATTAAAAGATACAGACAGAATGGGGCTCTAACCAACTGTGCAAGACTTGGAAGACCACCAAAACTACCCCAATCAGATAAACAGCACTTAAAGTTCTTGTCTTTGAGGAGAAAATCAAGCTGCTTCAGATCTGAAAAATCCACAGCTGTTTCTGTCCATCCTCCCACTGTGAGAAGACATCCCAGCACTATGAGTCTGAAAGGATGTGTAGCTGTCAAAAAGCCCTCACTGAGAAAAGGAAATAGATAAAAAAAGAAGAAAATTTACAAACCAAATGAAGAAGCTGCTGCTGTTCTCAGAACAATGGACTTACCGGCCCAGAGTCCAGACCTCAACATCACTGAACGCAATATCTGATTACTTATCACACTTTATAGAAGGGCAGTGAAGTTGTAATGGCAACTAGATCTGAACTAAATCTGTCTTACACACGGAATATAAATGTGTTAGATATGTTATGATAACTTAATAGAATCCATAATTAACTGTTTACTGAGTTACTTCCTCCATGGACATCGATCAGGACCTGCGACGTGATATTTACATATAAAATCTAAAATAATACCTTTGCAGTAGAAAGCAAAAATGTTGTTAATTTGTAGTATTCATCCATTCATCCTAAAACAGTCAAGCAATGTTGGACAGATGCTGGTTTTGAATTATGTTAAAAAAAAAACAGTGACAGTGGACGGTGACAATTTGAGCCAACAACAAAAAAAAACAACAGTGACAAACAGAAATAAAAAAATGACTAAATAAATAAATGTGGCCAGTATTTCAATTGTAATGAAGTTGCTCGAGTCGACTCACTGTTCTTCATTTTTTATTATCATTCAGTGCTAACATTTGTCAGCATTACTCCACATACGGTTTTTGACCAAGACCCATCAATCTTGGCTAGATCATAGAACCTATACCTGAATATTGTGCCTTTTAGAACCGATTAGACGTACACTTTTCATACAGGTTCATCCAATTTTTTTCCCATAGACAAAAGCTCAGGGGACTGAAATGTTCTCTCACTATACACTAAATGAGCTTAACGTCTCTAACTTTTATTTCACCACAGTCAGTCAACACTTGGTAGCCAAAGGTTTTGGGGCACTGCTCTGATGTAATGATCAAAAACCACAGTCAGTAAACACTCAGTAGCCAAAGGTTTTGGGGCACTGCTCTTATGTAATGATCAAAAACCACAGTCAGTAAACACTCTGTAGCCAAAGGTTTTTGGGCACTGCTCTTACATAATGATCAAATACCACAGGCTGTAAACACTCAGTAGCCAAAGGTTTTTGGACACTGCTTTTATATCACATACACCACACACTATAGTCAAAATACACTATGTGGCCAAACGTTTTTAGACAATCCATGTTGATATCATACAACTTACACAACACACACACACACACACACACACACACACACACACACACACACATACAAACACACACACACACACACACAATACACATACTAAACACCACATACACTACACATATGACACACACCACTCACTCTACAACCAGCACTTTACACCACACACTCGTCCTCCACACAGTTCACAAATGCCTTGCACATAGAAACACCTTAGCAACCACCTGGGATACCTTAGCAACCACCTAGCAACCACCATCTACAACATCATAGCAACCGCCTTGTAACAACTTAGCAACCATCGAGGACACCATAGCAACTGGCTAGCAGCACCAACCACCATAGCCTGGTAGACTATAGGCTCCACTTAACAACACCTTAGTAACCACTTACTGGTGTTACCATAGTAACTGTCTAACAACACTTTACCAACCACCTGGTATACCATAGCCACTTAGCAAGACCTTAGTAACCACCTGTTTCCCTGGCGACTGCCTAACAACATCTTAGCCTTATATACCATAGCCACCACCTTGAACACCTTAGTAACCACTTGTTACCATAACGACCACCTAGTAACACCTTAGCAACCGCCTAGCAATAACCTACCAACCATTTAGGACACCATACCACCTAGTATACCACAGCCAGCACCTACCAACCCCTTAATAACCACCTCTGTTAACTTAGCAACCACCTAGCAACAGCTTAGCAACTGCCTGATATACCATAGTGACCACCTTGAACACCTTAGTAACCACCTGCTACTATAACAACCACCTAGTAACATGGTAGCAACCACTTTGGACACAATAGCAATCACCTAGCAACACCATAGCAACCACTTGAGATACCATAGCACCTGCCCAGAAACACCTTAGTAACCACCACTTAGCAACATATCAGCAACCACTTGTATTACGATAGCAATGGTTTAGCAACACCTTAGCAACCACTTGGAATACTTTACCTTTTTTTTTTTTTTTAAGAAAATGCATTTAAAACTGTTTTATCTCAGTTCTTTGGTTAAGATACCAAGTGTTAGCCTCCAAATCTTCTGCAATAAGTAAACATCTACACATCACACATGACATACCCTGCCGAGAGTGAATATAATGTTCGATAAAAATCTCCATTGTGACCTGTAGACTGAACAGCAGTTAAGATGGAAAACTGCTTTCATCCCTCTTTTTTACTACAATCGCATGGAATTGTTGTACGGATCAAGTGAAAAAGTACACCACATCAGTAATGAATAAACAGCTCCATCCGCTACAAAGACTGGATATCAAAACACGCTTCATGCAGTCTTTCATGTAAAAAATGAACAAGTTCACACTAGTATTACACACGCAGCTGTGCGATGTCAGTTCAGAGACAAACCCAACATAAATGGGGGGCTCCACCGTGTGGACCAATGTAAACAACGCAGGCTACACACCAGAAGAAGTTCAGCTTAAAGATGGTCTCACGTGTTTGATGAATTCAGCTCTTCTGCGATAAAACCGCGTGGTGGGATAGTGTAGTGGGTAACACCTCTGCCTTCTACACTGTAGACTGGGGTTCAATCCCCCCTTGGGTAAGCACCCTACACTAAACCAGTAAGAGTCCTTGAGGAAGACTCCTAACATCACCTTCGCCTACCTGTGTAAAATGATCAAACTGTAAGTCGCTCTGGATAAGAGCGTCTGCCAAATGCCGTAAATGTAAAAATATTATTATAAAAACATTGTTTCAAACCCAACTAATTAACAGAAGAATCGACTGATGCACTTGTGATTGTACGTCTCCCTCTAGCGGTGGAAATCTGCAGTGCAGTCTCCACAAACCAAAGCCCACACTGATCACCTGCTAAACGCTTGCTTCTGTCATATAAGTTATACGGGCCACTTTATTAAGTACATCTCGCTGTTTATACACTTTTGTCCATTTTATCTGATCCACTTAACTTTTTAAAATTTAACTAAAACCCAGCAGCGAATGTTCTCTTTTATTTGTCCTATTTTGTAGCGGAAAATTTCAACCACTGCCTCTTGTAATTCCCAAGGGGTAACGAAGCACTCAATACAAGAAGTAGGGGTAAAAATAAGAAATGGGATTGGGCAATGGCTAGAACGTTTCCAGAACATTGTGAAAAAGAGGATGAAGCTAAACGTTGCTCCTTCTTATTCAAGATGCTGGCACCTTAAATGGTTCCACCTTAAACGGTAGCGCCGGAGTTGCATTCTGGCGAAAGAAGCCGTTGAACAGGAAGCCCAACTTCGGCCTCGTGAAAAGAGGAACAAAATAAACTGGGTCCTTTTCAAAGAAGTGAAAAATATTCCGAAAACAGTTCCCGTTCAAAGAATTCTGACTGCATTAATGATTTTCTGTAGGATGACTTAATGTTTGCTGTAACCGTTTACGGAGCTGGGAAGTCGAGTCGACTCCAGCGCCAGGAGCCAAGAAAACCCGGAGCAACGCAGCGCGCGCTCGTCTAGTTTCCCGCCGAAACATGAACGAACGGGAATAAAGCCTGGATTTATTTTGCTTTAGCTATATAGTGTAGAATACGGATTTCTGATAATATCTGGATTTTGTAAATTCAGTTTTTGACTTTCAGCTTGAATTCAAAATCTCCTCGCCCGGTCCGGTCTCCATGGAAACCTCCCCTCCTCACAGCTGTAGCGTCATCTGAGTCAGCTGACTCTGCTCATGTGACCAGGAAGGACTGGCGTCTCGACTCCCGTAAACATATGCGGTGCGGGTAAAGTCTTCATATCTTGCTTTCGCTTCATCTCTTAAATCTTATATTTAGGTTTGTTTCCATATACAGCCTAGTAATCGGCACGATTGAGAGAAGGAGAGAGGAAAGGAAAAGCAAGCTGGGCAATGTTTAATAACATTCCTGCAAAAATAACATGTCCAGATTTAATGACCACTTCATTCTGTCTTATTCGCAGGCTGTTGTGTCCAAGCTCAAGATGATGAACACTGGTCATTCAGCCGCTGTTTTTCTGGCACTTTGTGCACTGTTGATACGTTGTGGTGAGTACCGTCCTCTTATCAGACTCACAATATAAGGAACTTGTTCCCATCGTTTCACGTAAAAGTTCGCCACAGCACCATATTTGGTAACATCATTATAGCTAATTGAGTACTTTGACATTCACAGATGCAAAAGTGTCCCTGAGTGCTCTGCATACTGTTGATTTGGAGGAGAAATTCTCTAAAAACATCACCATTACAGCAAGGTGTGTCTAATATTCCATTTGATATTGAAAGTGATGGGATATTCTTGGTTTAATGTTAAAACTGTTTTAATTCATTTGCTTTATTTTATAGTTTTTACCTGAACACTACTGCAAACATCTACTTTAATATTACATACTCCTCAAAAAATGACTCTTCATCAATAATTCATCTTCCAAAGGAAGTACGTTTTAAGTTTCACTGGTTCTTTTAAAGTGTAAACATTTTCATAAAGATTTGAATAATTTTCGTTATGTTGAGTACCACATTTTAAAGTCTGATTGATTGAGCTGAGCTTCTTTCTTCCAGGTTGTTATGTCAGCAGGAAGCACATCAGCTACGTTTGAAGTTCAAGGAGAGAATGTTGGTCAAGTGACTGTATATCTGTACAGCAACAACACTGACATAGAAAGGTATGAGGGGTATGAATGTGCTTAGCTTTGTACTGCAATCACATATTTGCTCCATATATATCCCACATGGCCACAGCTCAATGCATTTAGGCATGTAGAGGTGGTCAAGTCAGCTTGCTGAAGTGCAAACCGAGCATCAGAATGGGGAAGAAAGGTAATTTATGCGACTTTGAATGTGGCATGGTTGTTGGTGCCAGATGGGCTGGTCTGAGTTTCAGAAACTGCTGATCTACTGGGATTTTCACGCACAACCATCTCTAGGGTTTACAGAGAACGGTCTGAAAAAGAGAAAATGTCCAGTGAGCGGCAGTTGTGTGGACAAAAATGCCTTGTTGATGTGAGAGGTCAGAGGAGAATGGGCAGACTGGTTCGAGATGATAGAAAGGCAACAGGAACTCAAATAACAACCAAAATCTCTGAGGACTAACACCTTATTGAAAGTATGCCACAAAGAATTAAGGAAGTTCTGAAGGCAAAAGGGGGTCCAACCTTTTACTAGCAAGGTGTACCTAATAAAGTGGCTGCTGAGTGTATATGTGTGTGTCCATATCTGCACTTATAGATTGATATGACATGTATAACTGATATTATATATATATATATATATATATATATATATATTTATATATATATATATATATATATATATATACACACACACACACTAGACTCTAAACATACATAGATACACATATACACGTTAATATACACCAGTATATAACTGATATATATATATATATATATATATATATATATATATATATATATATATATATGTATCATATCAGTTATACATGTCATATCAATCTATAAGTGCAGATATGGATTTGGTAGATTGAAGCTAAATTTAAGGTACTATTTGGAACAGGTTTCAGAAACTTGGTGAAGCACAGGAGAAGGTTTTCGAAGCACTATGTTGCAGAATGTTTTTTTAAAGTGTTGGTCGAGGGAACCAGGGGTTGCGATATCTACAGTGCAAATGCAGCTATATATAAATGTTTGAACACCTGATCTAATTACGTCATGTTGATTTTCTAAGTGAAAATTAGTCACATCCTCAACAGGAAACGCAGGAAAATATAGCATTTGTTATGCACAGTTTCTAAGAGGTTCCCCTTAGTTTCTTGTTTAACATATTGGGGGAAAAAATAAACATAAAACTTTGAATGTGCCATAACTAACAGGCCACATTTTAAATTAGCAAATAAACTAATTGTGTTTTAAAATGTGCTGAACTGTGTTCTCTATAGAGAAACTACTACAACTGTGTTCACTTATTTTCACTTGGCGGTGTGCAAAGCAAACGTAATTTAAACGTGGACCATGGGTGCCTAAACTTTTGCACACAGCTGTACAGCCATTTTATTTTCTATCCAAAATCATCACTGAACCCATATGTATCTTCTGAGTTTTAATATGTTAAAATAGTGAAAAATCTGAAAACTAGGGTAAAACAATGAAAACGTTCTCTCAAATGGATCATTTCACATCAAATCACTCTGAACAACTTTCTTTACATCTTAATGATTAAATTATGCATACATTTTGAAAAATCAGTGTAATTCCCCTTGACACTTGTCATTCACAATTCACGTAATAAATGGAGACTGTAATGTTGTTAGACTGTTTTTAAGATTGCGGCTGTGAAACACCATTTTGAGGTATAAACTGAGTGCAGTTCTGCTCAACAGGGAGGACAACAGATTTTTGCACTATGTCTTAGATAAAAGTTGTTTTTTTTTTTTTTTTAGTAAGAACTTTCAATTAAACCTCACGCACTTTACTTTTATGTTAAGTTTATATAAAAACATAAACTGGCATTTGTTTCGAAGTGATGCTTTAACTTAATGCAGTCCTCTTCTTTATTCTAAAGTTTTGTCCTTTAATTGATGGCAAATATTTTTTAATATTCATTCATAGTTTTCTTTTCTCCCCAGCATAAAAACCCGAATAAGATTCTTGGTTGTGAGAAGCTATGCTCTTGCTGTCATCAACCAAATTATTGGCTGGATCTACTTCATAGCCTGGTCTATTTCCTTCTATCCTCAGGCATATGAGAACTGGAAAAGAAAGAGGTAAATGCTCCTTCATATAACTACTGGCAATTGCTGAAATTGCCCACTTCAGTTGAAGTAACACTGTAGTGCCAACTGTGATTATTTTACAGTGTGGTGGGCCTGAACTTCGACTTCCTCGCTCTGAACCTCACCGGATTTATTTCCTACAGCGTCTTCAATGTTGGCCTTTTTTGGATACCTTACATAAAGGTGAATGTGACCATTTTAAAAGGAAACCAAGGGGGAAAATCCATTATAATTAATTAATAATGATATTTTCAATGTTTTTTTTTATTTGTACAATACACTTTTCAGTGTGTTTGAATAATTTAAATTAAACTGTGTGTGTTGTATATATGTATATGCATTAACAGGAGGAATTCTTGAAGAAAGATCCAAATGGAGTCAATCCTGTGGATGCCAATGATGTGTTTTTCAGTTTGCATGCGTTGGCCCTAACTCTCGTTTATGTCTGCCAGTGTACAATATATGAGGTCAGTAATAATTATTAACTTAAAGTATTGGATAATACAATATGAACTTCACAAAGGGCTCAATTAATATATATTTTTGCATTTTAGGTTTTTCTACTAATAATATTTGTGTGGTTTTATGTACCAAATGCTGTCATTATTCACTTTTTTATGACCACTTCTCTTTAGCCCTTAGAATTAAACAGGCTGTGCCTTTAACACTGATATACACTACAGTGCCAAAAGTATTCACTCACCCATCTAAATTATTGAATTCAGATGTTTCAATCACTTCCATGGCCACATGTGTTTAAAACCAAGCACCTAGGCCTGCAGACTGCTTCTACAAACATTAGTGAAAGAATGGGTCGCTCTCAGGAGCTCAGTGAAATCCAGCATGGTACCGTGATAGGATGCCACCTGTGCAACCTGGTCCAGTCGTGAAATTTCCTCACTACTAAATATTCCACAGTCAACGGTCAGTGGTATTATGACAAAACGGAAGTGATTGGGAACGACAGCAACTCGACCACAAAAAGGTTGGCCACGTAAAATGGCAGAGTGGGGTTAATGGATGTAGAGGCACATAGTGCTCAAAGATCACCAGCTTTCTGCAGAGTCAATCATTAAAGACCTCCAAACTTCATGTGGCCTTCAGATCAGCTTAAGAAGAGTGTATAGAGCTTCATGGGTGGGCCAACATCATATTAAAACCTATGGATTTAGAGGGAGATGACACTCAAGTTCATATGTGTGTTAAGGCAGATGAGCAAATACTTTTGGCAATATACTGTATGTCCATGATTGGCTGCCCTGCACTGTGCCTCATTCAGAACACAGTCTGGGCTGATACACTCTCAATACCTTCAGCAGGAGGGTATGGGGCTAATCTACTGGATTAATAAACAGATATACGTTATGTTACAGAAGTGTTAGGCAACTTGTTTAAACCATTTATCTTGGCAAAAAGTGTGTTTTTGCTTGTAAAAACAAGTTGGAACAGATGCAAAATACATTTTGAGAGAGAGAGAGAGAGAGAGAGAGAGAGGTTAACCAAGCCAAGTATTAGCCATTTAAGTAGCTTTTTAATTTAAAACATTTGTTCACGACTAACTGTACGTGAGTTAGCTTTCCTGACAGCTTCTTCTTGCTTACGGTCTTCAAAACAGACTGTATTTGTTACTTATGTTCCATATATGGCCTGTATGGAGAGGAAAATTTGTTTTGTTTTGGGGAAAAGTGATAGAACAGCATCAGGTGCAGACCTCATACGTGAAACTTGTTTATTTAACAAACATCTAACTGTAGCATTATACATCTGAAAACTTAATGCTGTAATTTTTTAGAGCGGAGGACAAAAGGTGTCCAAAGTGGCCATGATTTTACTTGGAATTGCTTGGACCTTTGCCTTTGTCACACTCTTTGTTGCGGTTGCTCAGAAGATCACATGGCTGCAGTACCTGTACTATTTCTCCTACATTAAATTAGGGGTCACACTGGTTAAGTACATCCCTCAGGTATGGCTCTCATTTACTTGTATTACATAACAGACTTTGGGTCCATTTTAAGCCTAAGCCCGACTAAATGGGATTTTTAATGGTGCATTTGTATGAAAGTGTTACTTGTTATATAATTGAAATTAAGATATTTGAGACAATAGACTTTAAAAGATTGTCTTATAACAGTGTTTTCTCTGTCAGAATATCTTGAACAGTCAAAGTAAAGTTCAAAGGTAGAAGCATACTGTAGAAGACAATGACCAAGTAGATCTGACTACTGTGACTAACTGTTTTTAAGGCTTACATGAACTACCAGAGACAAAGCACAGAGGGATGGAGCATTGGAAATGTGCTACTGGATTTCACAGGAGGCAGTTTTAGCCTCCTTCAGATGTTCCTGCAGTCATATAATAACGGTAAGGACACACGTTACATTCTTCTAGTTACCGTTTTGTTAGAAAAAATATATTCTCAAACTATTCTTTGTATCTCTAATTATATTTCTCTTGCAGATCAATGGAGGCTTATATTTGGAGACCCGACAAAGTTTGGATTAGGCGTGTTCTCAATATTTTTTGATGTTATATTCATAATTCAGCATTATTGCCTTTACCGCAGTAAAGCTCCAGAATATCGGATATTAGGTAGTGATGAATAGGCAAGTACACTAATGTTCACATGAGATTGTGACTTCAGCTCTCCACACACACACACACATTTTCTCCCTCAGCGTTGGTGGTGGGGGGGGGTATTTTCTGGATATTCTCAGTTACTGCATTGCAGTGTTGCCTAGTGCCTAAACACGTCACCAGCAGTGCACCTTTCTGATGCTAGCCCTAAATGTATTTTTGCATTCCGCTTCTTTGATTGCGTAAAAAGAAGCAGTGAAAGCTTAATAAGAAAAGCTAACATATAAAAATGTTGGGATTCTGGGATATTTTGTGTCTGGGAATGAATTTCATTTTTCCTGGACGGGCAACCAAAATCCAGGTCAGTTCAGGAATATCCTGGGTGAGCGGCAGCCCTACGGGAGACTAGTTCCTGTTTAGTGGGAAGTGCCTTACAGTAACATAACCTTATAGCTACCTCTCCTACTGTTCTCAGAATAACACCGAGAACATGTTTGTAACACCATGGAATAATGCTTATAGGTCTATGTTTTTCGCAAGCAACTTGTGATACATTTTATGGAAATAGTTTTTTTCTGTATGAAGTGAACTGATACAAATTTGAATTTTGCTGGCAATTAAAGGGACTAAATAGGTTTATTCTTTATGCTAATTGTATCTCTGCAAAATGTGATTGCACCCGCAGACTGCTTTTTATAATCTTTTGAATACTGTAGTTGTACTGTGCCTTTTTAGTTGTTTTGGTATCAATAAATGGATTTTTTCCCCCTTTTTAATGTTTTTGATGTTAAACGTGTTCATGATGTTAATTACTAGCAGGAAAAAGCTGGATAATTAGATCTGTTGCCTAAAGTCCTAAAATCTGTGGTTATCATGTGGTTTTCCAAACAAAAACAAAAAGCCCTTATCGCATTGGCTCATGGGTACAGCCAAGGACTGAAATGGCGGACTTGTCAAATGAAGGTAAGGAACCGGAGAGTGGTAATTTGCTGCGGGGGACACAGACCGGTGTTTCCGAGCTTCTGTTTCTGAAAGCTGAACAACTGTAACCTTGAATGCTTTAAACTGAGTTAGTAGTGTTTTCATTTAAACAACCCTGTTGCGCCAAATCGCTAGCGGGCTAACGTTAGCTGGCTTTAGTCGGCTTCTTATTCGCGAGCTTCTTATATTAATTTCCCGTTCCACCTTAAATGGTGCAGCATCCACATTCTGGCGCGTACAGGCACCAGAATGGAACTGCTTACTATTTAAGGTGGAACGGGCAATCCGAATAACGGTAGTTCCAGAAGTTAGCGGGTAGCTAAAGCTAGCGCACTGTGAATGTTGGTAAATGAGGAGGAACAGAAGGAGGAGTGGCTGAACAGCCGCTGTGCAGCTACAGCGAACGTTAATCAGACTACGGAGATATTAACTCGCTTTCTTTGCTTAAGTTAGCTACTCTTTCTTTATGCAAGTGTAAGTCTAGGGAGGAAAGGAATACAAGCTAGCTAATATAAACTACATTTCCATGCATGCACTTTTGCCGGAGCATTTGTGTGGACTTTTTTGGGGGGTAGTGCTTGTTCGTCTTAGAGCTGTAGAAAGTGATTAGTTGAGGTGGTGTAACACAGCTAGCTGCTAACTAGACAGACGGTAGGTTAACGTAGTTAATTATGAATCGTTTGGCTAAAATAAATTATAATTAATGTCAACGTTTGTTTGGTAGCACTTTATTTTAAGGCTGCAGACACAACACTGTTAGGGACGTAGTAACGAATGCAGGTACATTTAATAACATAACTGAGTATTTATGTTAAGTTTATCAGTATTCACAAGATATTAAGTAAATGACATGGTGTTGACAAGGGATTTCGTGCTAAAATGTCAAGACATTTGTTGACATTGAAGTACCACTCCCAAGTAAAGGAGCTTTCATGGCAGAGGTGTAGTTAAGGGCCCATATCACAGAAAAACGAATTAACCTCACTTTTTAAACAAAATAATTGTATATAGCCTGTACCCGTCATTCACGCTTAAGTTATAAAGAGTGCAGACTGCTTTTTGAATGAAGTAAATTACTGGGGCAGCCAATCAGCTGTGATGTATTTACATATATCAGTCTTAAAGGGACAGACACTTAAACGGCCTGTTCAGTTCTGAGTGATAGGAGTTGGAAGATGGTCGTGTAAAATTTTTTGTTTTTGTGTTTACATAAAGCAACATACACGTCAGTGAAATATGAGGAATGTAGGATATATGTCATATATGCCCATAGTGACAGATTCAGTTAACAAGCTCTGTGCTCTGTGGAATATATAAAAATGCTCGGCAGGCCCAGTGGACCTCACTATTGGATTAAGATAGCAAAAGAGCTGAGTGACTTTGTTAGATGGCTCATTACTGGGCCACAAATGGCAGGATCTTCAGTCACAAGGACGGCTGAACTGGCTACTGTTTCAGTGTGAACAGTGGCTAAAGTGACGTGCATTTAGATCTGTGGGAAAGACATCAGCGAACAGTGTTGGGATTTGTGGTTGAAAATGCACATGCGTGACGCTCCAGCATTAGTGTGATATGTAAGAAGAAAAAAAAACTGAAGAGCATTTGTTCCTCAGATGATGCAGGAGGTGATCAGACTGTCAGCAAGAACAGTCCATCCACAACCAAACAGAGAGAGATATTGCAGTAGGGTTCCAGTGAATAAACGCCTCATTACAAAGACAGGTGCACATTTGACAGTTCAGTGGTGCAAAGACCACATGTGGAAAAACTGATATGGTCAGATAGAGTCATCCTTCACCATATTCTACACTTGTAGACAAGTGCATGTGTGGTGTACACCAAGAGAACCATACAGGCCTGAATCTTCAGTCCCTTTGTTGAGGAGGTCCGGTTTACTCTGTTATGCTACGAATCATGCAGCATGTGCCACCTTTATCATCAGAACATCGGTTGAGGCAAAATGTTTTGGAAGATAATGTTCTGTCTCTCCAGTACTGTACTGTTACAGAGATGTGTAGCTCTATGCCAGGCCGCACTGAAGCTGTGTTGGCTTGTGGTGCTTTTTCTAAGACACTTTTTTTTTTTTTTGCTCACTTTTCAAAAGATCACTCTTCTGATTAGCAGGAGTGGGCGGAGCTGAACTCCTGTAATCCAAATAGCTGGGTATATGTAAATTCACTGTTTTTGTGACTTCACAACAGCAATGAATTTGAAACATGAAAAGGGAGATCAATGTCATGCTGCCTGAATATTCCAAGATATTATATATGATATCATCTGTAGGAGTGTTTTACATTCTACAAAACTCCTACCGTCTTCCTGATAGCTGAAGCATCTTGTAGTTGGGTGGTATTGGGTTAATATAAATGACTGGTCCAAGCCTGCTATGTGTTATCCATTTTTGATTTTGATTATGGATGACATACATACGTACGCCATGATGGTTAGATTACAAAGATGAGGCATTACATAAGCTGTATTTTATTCATAGGCATACATGTTTTCGTTCAGTCTGCTGTTTGACTGCACATGTAATCAGTGTTCATCTGGGACTGAGCTTGTTGGAAATTGAAATTCCCATCTAAATAGATTTTCTGATTAAAAAGGAAAAGAGTGATGTTGTTTTCCATGACATGCAGTTTTAAGCTTCCTCATATCAATCATGGAAGGAGGAAAAAGCAGATGTTCTGCTTTCTGAGCTAAATGTCCTATAAAAAAAATAAAACCGTTTGATGTATGTAAACACTGTTACAGTTTTAACACATACCACAACCCGCTGTCCATACAGTCCATATATAGAAACTAAGCTGCAGTAACAGCAAATTTTAAATGTACTATTTTTATGATGTTATGAGAACCAAATCCTTTACATATAATCGCCTACAGCAGTTTAGCTCCACAGATTCACACTGAAGTTATAAAGAGTGTTTCATCCTGGACTGCATTTTGAATAAGAAACAGCACCCAGTAGCTAATCAGGACCTCATTTACATACGAGTCTTAAAAGGCACAGTAACAAAAATAGCCTGTTTAATTCTAAGGGATTAATACAGGTTTGGAATGATTTTTGATACATGAAACCACACAAGTATAATAAGCGAATCTCAGGGGAAAAATAAAATAGAACGAAAAAAGAGCCCTTTAACATTGAGAGCTCATCATAAATGGGTCACTTTTGATGCATCATGTGGTCGCCAGACATATGAGGAGATAATGTGCTGATCAGTGGACTGTGAAATTACAGAAAGCCATTCTGCTTGTTGCCCTCTCCTTACAGTAAGTTAAAAATAGACATGAGCAAATGATGGCACCATCATCATTTCTGCCATCATCATATCAGAAGCATCACTGGTATTGGGATTTTATTATTCTTATATTCCCCGTTGTCAGATGTGTGGTGGAATGGTAGTAGGCATTGCTTTTCACTTTTCACTTCGTTAAAGGGCTTATGTCATGTTTTTTGAAACTAGATTTTGATGCGCTGTGTGAACACTGTTAAAGTTTCAAAATTGATTGTACAGTCAAAAACTGAGCCACATGGGACTGGACTGAAATTATGGTTCTAGCTCAGATTAATTTTCCATCTGCAGCTGGATTATAACAATCATAACTATTGATATTTTTGGTCATTTTATGCCACCCTGAAGCATCTAATTTGCCTAATAGCTACCTTGCTTGCATGGTAGTAGCTTAGTCTGTTTTCACACCTAGTTTGTTTGCCAAAGTCCAAAAGAGACTTTTTTTATTTGGTTCGCTTGGTTTTACACTGCAACGGCTGAAGTGCACCAAATTATATATTTAAGTGCTTATTTACTGGTCAGAAATTTTGTAGTAGTACATGTGTTCTGTTATTCTTACATTTCCTGCCATTTGAGCTAAAACTGCCAACAATATTATTATTATTATTATTATTATTATTAACAATAATAATAATAAGGCATATTTGATATCTGCTTCTGTCTGAATGGTTTGTCAGTTTTAATATAACCATTCAGGTCACTGATATAATATGTTTCACGATCAATGTGGCAAAATTAAACATTGCTTTGCTGTTATTTTATTACTTGCCTGCGTTATTAGTCAGACGCAGCTCATTGGTGAAGTCCCTCGTTTGGTGCGGACGGTCATAAATATGCATTCCTACCTGCAGTGAACTGAATCAGGCTTCATTTGGAAGCAAATTGGGACCTATTTTTGTTGGACCATGGTTCATTTTTTTTTTGGTGTGCAACCAAGTACAGGTGGACCGTTCACCCATCAAGGCAGAAGTAAAAATTTTGTAGGTTCACACCAAACAAGGGAAGTATTGTAAAAAAGGGAAGCCCTTCATGGTTGCATAAAGCTTGAAAGGCTAAAAATGGCTACATGCTTGTGTGGGTTGTATAAATTAGAATGAGGAATAAGTAGGTTACGTCCAGCTCTTTAGAAAGTCTAAAAATAGCAATCAGTGCATCAACAAACTATTCTAGGTTCTATTCTGGTGCACTTAGTGGTCACATAACAGTGCTTGATGTCTTTATTTTCGTTTATTTTATTTTGAGTAAAGAATTAGCCAAATTGTTGTGTTTCTTGAGACAGAGGAGAACACTCTTGAATACCAAAAACATTTGCTCTTGTTGGTACTGACCTTTGGCACTAGACCGATGACCAAAGTTCAAGTTTTCTGATGCCTCCAGTCACTTTGTGCTGTAGAAAAAAGTTTTAAAAACAGCCCATTTTGAATTTATCATTGTTGTGAAAGTACAAACATGAATCCAGCAATTAAGTCCTCTTATTCACGTTAAAATGATGTGCAACTTCTGCATGTTGCAGCCCAAACTGCTTTTTGAAAAAGGTCTAGGCAATAAGAGCAGAGTTCATTTACATATATTAGTTTTACATGCATGATAACAAAAAATTTAATTCTGGAACAAAGACAGTTTGGAAAATGATCATACAAAAATTAACTGGGATATGTTATTGGTACATAAAACCACACAAATGCAATGAATAGACTTAAAAAATTGAAAAATATAGATTCTGGGCCCTGTAATGTTTAGGGGCTATAGATTTTTTTCTTGTACCTTTTTGAAAAGTATGTTTACACTGAAATGAAAGTTGTCTGTAAATGGTATGAAACCAAAACCTTTGTGCTCAAAGATGATTTTTTTTAAGATGGTTGGCTTGTAAATTAAATTACTGACCTCAGTAGTGAATGACAGAAGTTACATTAGGCCAATAATTGTAGTTATGCACTAGTGAAAGACAAAATAGCCTGCAAAGGAAACCATTTTTTTTCAAATGAACTACTATCTTACCATTATCAACATCACATACAAAACTACAAGTAGGTTCACTAGTGGTTTTGCATTGTAAATCCAATGATGTTGTAAACATCATCCCCTGGTTGCTGTCTCCACCACTGGAAAGAAATCAGAATCTGTAAATTTCTCTATGATCAACCAGTTCACATCAGATCACCTTGAATTACTTTGTTTACATCTCACAAGCTGATTTTTAAAAAAAATCTGTGGAATTCCGCTTTGACATGTATCCTACCCCAATGATTTATTCTCCTTTTATTTTTGCAGATAAACCTGATATAGCAGCACCAGTGCTTGTTCTTCAGAAAGACAGAGCACAGAAGGTATGTTTTTATATGTTCATCAGTTTATGCAACAGTATAGCATTATTTTAAAAATAGATCATGCACAATACTGGACTGTAATCTTCACACTCACTCTGTCCTCAGAGGTCAGCAGATGGATCTGGTGCAGAGGATGGAGAAGGTGAGGGTTGAGTCACAGTAATGAAAGGGAAATTACTCTGAAAATCAGCATAAAATGTATTTTTATTTGTTTATTAACGCAGTCCTGGGATCATAAAAGTGTTTCTGACTTGCGTATTGTGGTCACTGATGCTTTTGCTGCATTTACTGCTCACCTATATACATACTAAGGCATATGGAGATGTTTCTCATTTGTTGTCTTCTCATTTGGAAAAAAAAAATAGAGGCTGGATTCCATGTTGATTTAAAGTGGTACCAGACCATAGTGGGAGTCTATGTTGTTGTTTGAGCAGTAGTTTGAGATTCAGATAGATGGTGTGGATTGGCCTTGAGTAACATGAAGGAAATAATTCTTGGGGAAAAAATGGAAGGTGGATGGTGAGCAAAATGGAATGTGTGTGAATGTGATTAGTATTGACATTCATGTGTGATTCCCATGTTTTCCAGATTCTGATCAAGATGATAGCAGTTATTGTCCTCCTGCTAAGAGAGAAAACTTTTCTAAATCTTTCACACACTTCCCACCCTCTAACTCTGGTAATGGAGCAGTTTTATTTCTCTGTTGATGATGTTACTGATCATCTGGTCATTTCACATTTACCTGAGTTTTTATTGCTGTTTGTTTTTTCTCTTTTCCAGTTTCTAAGAATAATGTTTTCATGCCATCCAATTTCTCTCAGTCCCCAACTGGAAATTCTGATTCAGAGCCTGGTGAGACACAAAATTTGTACACTTGTACTTTATTTTAGGGCTGTGTATTGGCAAGAACCTGGCGGTACAATACGTATCATGATACAGGGATTATGATTAAATATATTGCGATTTTTAAAAAATCTAATTTTAGGAAAACTGTCATAGTATAAAAACACTCCACCATATGCATAAAATGTGAGTTAATGGAAAAAAATTACTTTTATGCAATCAGTACAGTGGAATCTGCATTTCCATTTATCACAGTTTCTGTTACATCCAACATCACAGCACTACTTTTTGTGTAGTCTGAACAATGGAATTAATATTTGCTTACATCAGTTAAAAAAAATTAAAATTCGTTTTTACCTCCTTGTACAACTTGGGCACAGCGATATCAGTGATGTTTTGTCAGGAGGATATGGTGCGACAAGGCTCCATTGTATTCGCCATATTACGGAAGCCTTGCTCTGACACATTGTGCTGCCTTGTCGAAATGTCCTTCCATAGGGTGTAAATATGGCAGCTCTGTACATAAAACCAGGTAGGACATTTTGATAGCCTAAGTCACATATAGCTGAAGTCAGCATCCTATTCATCAGCTTCTTGTTTGAATTTTTCTCTTCCACCTTAAATTATGCATCAGTTTTTATAACAATGCCTTAGGTGCCAGAATGTAACTACTGCACCATTTAAGATGGCATTTAAGTCTGTCTTTCAGTGATTGTATGAATGTAGTTTATATGTTTTTTGACTAGAATGTATGTTTTCTTTTGGACAGAGGAGAAGGTTGTGGGTTTTCGTCTGAGGCCACCAACGTTAATACATGGACAGGCACCAAGTGCTGGTAAGCGGTACCTAAACACTAATTCTATACACTGACCCTTAATCCTTAACTTTAATCAGTAATGTGATTGGTACTAATCAGTACTGCTACCACAATGTTGTGCAACAGGTCTTCCAAGAAAATTGGTTTAAACTATTTATCTGACAGTAAGTATTAATAGTATCTTGGTTAGAAAAATACATTTAGAAAAACACAAATTTGTCTCCTGACTTCTTACTTTACTCAAGCCATTGCATGGATTAGCTATTTCCAGCACACCTGAGTTATTGTAACATAAGATAGATTAGCTTAAGCAGGTTTTTGATGGTAACTGGTAACTTCATCAAGGAGAGTGTTGGG
Source organism: Pygocentrus nattereri (assembly GCF_015220715.1). Taxonomy (NCBI): domain Eukaryota; kingdom Metazoa; phylum Chordata; class Actinopteri; order Characiformes; family Serrasalmidae; genus Pygocentrus; species Pygocentrus nattereri. Next base: position 25,372,161 of record NC_051225.1, on the reverse strand, counting down.
AATGGTTAACGCACATTAAAATCCAATATATTGTTTATCTATAATCAATGTAATGTTTGTCTTTTTGAACAAGTAAATGCTTACTGCCTAGTTAAATGACTTTACATGCCATTTTCCTAAGTGACCTTCACTTATGGTGGTTGAAGTAAAAGATCATCTCTTTATGGTTTTGTACACCATACATACGTCAATAGTAGAACCCTTTGAAAAAGTCCATATTATGTGAAATGTCATGAAATGTCTCTTGGAATTAAAATGTGTAGTACCACAACGACATAGCAAACCTAGTGTAATCAGACCATAACTATGTATGGTGTTTGATTCAGGAGTCCCAAGCCAGAAACCTAAGGAGCGGCAGCGCAGCGTCCTTCGTCCAGCTGTGCTTCAGGCACCTCCCTCCAGACCTTTCAGTCCATGCAGTGAGTGTATTAAAATAATGCAGTGCCATGAAAAAGTGTTTTGCCCCTTATTTCTGCTATTGTTAGCCTATTTGACACAAGTTTAAGATCCTAAAATAAAATTGAATATAAGACAAGGACACCGATTTGTAAATACAAAATATAGTTTTTAAATGCTCATTTAATTTATTTAAGGAAAACACTATCCAACACCAACTGTCTAAAAAAGAAATAACCCCTTAGATATTCAATCAACCAAGTCACCTAATTTAGTTCATAATTGGGATCAATTAAGCTAGACACACCCAGGCTTGCTTACTGTCAGCCTTGTTGAATGTACACATCACTTAAATAGAACCTTATCAGCAATTTGAAGTACGGTAAAAGGTCTCAACAAGCAGCATACTATGACATGATCAAAAGGAAAGACAGAGAGAGCAGGGTTCAGTCCCAGTTCAGATAAGCATTTGTTTAGGCTTTTAAATGTTTTGTGCATGCAATCGTGTGCATGAGGTAGTATGATCTGTGCTGTTAACGCAGCTCTTACTGATGGGTTTATCCTGGAAGCTCCTATCCTGATGATGATAAAAGTACAAATTATCATGCAGCCCTGGTGGTCGGCCTACCAAAATTGCTCCAGGAGCAGAGTGAAAACTCATCCGGGAAGTCACAAAAGAAACCACACAAACTTCCAAAGAACTGCAGGCCTCACTCGCCTCAGTTAAGGTACATTACACATGGCGTAAAGCTAGCACAGCATTGCAGAATACGAAAATAATACCAACAGTCAAACATGGTGGTGGTAGTGTGATGATGTGGGGAGCGCTTTGCTGCTTTAGGGCTTGGGTGACTTGACATAATCAATGGAATCATAAATTCTGCTCTTTACCAATCCTGTCCAAAGTTCTGTTAAAATTGTCTGGTCATCAATCCTTAAGTGCTGAAGCACTGAAGCTCAAGCACAGTTATGTAGCAAGACAACAGTCCAAAGCGCAAGAGGAATTGTCTATATTGTCTATGAGGCTGGGCGACCTCGGTCCACTCTGTGTGGAGTTTGCATGTTCTCCCCGTGTCTGCGTGGGTTTCCTCTGGGTACTCCAGTTTCCTATGACCGTCCAAAGACATGCTAAATTCCCCCTTGGTGTGAGTGTGTGTATGATTGTGTATGTCTGTCTGCAATGGACTGGCGACCTGTCCAGGATGTATCCTACCTTCCGCCTGATGACTACTGGGATAGGCTCTAGCACCCCCCTGCGACCCTGAGGGAGAAGCGGCTTAGAAAATGTGTGTGTGTGTGTGTGTGTGTGTGTGTGTGTGTGTGTGTGTGTGTGTGTGTGTGTGTGTGTGGGTATATTGTCTATGAACATTTGATACTGTTTAGTGTGACACATGCAAAAACAGGAAATCTGAAGCAGGGGCAAGGACTTTTTTTTTAATGGCCTTGTACATCTGTCAGTTTAGTCATTGTTAATAGAAGTATGAGTAGGATGATGTCAAAAGAGTTTGGAGCGTCTGTTTAATATTCTGTTTACGCCAAAATATAGGTAATAGTAGCAGTACGAATGGAGTGAAGAAGCCATCAGAAGCACAGCCTGAACCAGAGAGGAACTCTGATGGAAGCACACATCATGTGACAAAACACATTGGAGATGAATTCCAAAAAAATGGAGACAAAACTAAAGAACAAGTCCTGCCCCTGGAGTCATCATTTGTATTTGGACAAAATTTTAAAGACAGAATTAAGGTTTGCAGACTCTTTCTGAAATGGAATTGCAATTGAATTGTAAAACGTGCTTGTTTGTTTTTATTCATTTGGAAACCTTGATAGAAGATAGAAGTGTAATTAAGCACTTATTCCTTTTAAATCTGTGCAGGTGGATGAAGGTTCTGAAGCAGGAGATACCAAAGAAAGTGATTCCAGACCTGAAGTATCTCAGTCAGAAGAGACAAATTATTTCTTGCAGTACATCAATAACTCAAGGTAACGCATCTGAAACGTTTTACCATCTTGTTTCAACAGGAGGAGTTGGGCTAATGTAATATCTGTAATATTTCTGACAGATTCAGATGGAATAAGAAATCTCACAGTGTTAGGAGTGCCTGGCTATCTTAAGTAATTGCAGTGCGTCAATAATTTCTGACTTTACACCTAACAATCAGCATCACTGCACAAAATTATAAAAAGCAAGTTTTTTCTGTCATATTTTAATGTCCAGAATTGTACACTTTGAAGTAGGACAATACATATTGGTTTGATTTGAGCCGGAGAGAATACAAGTAAAGGTTTTGATTTGTTTTTTTATTTATAAACATCAAAGGGGGGGGGGGTTCTTTAAAGTCTTCTAGGGACTAAAAAGTACTCAGATGAGTCAAAACATTATGACCTTAATGTCAATGACATTATGACATATGTTTAATATGATGTTGGTCCTCAGTGTGCCTTTGAAACAGCTCTAACTCACTGAGGCTTGTAGGCTACAAAACCTCTGAAAGTGCCCTGTGGTATCTGCTGTGGTATCTGCAGTGGTTTGGAGGTGAGGTCAACACTTTGATCTCTTCATCATGTTCATCTAAATACTTCTGAACATGGTGTGCCATGTGGCAGAGCACATGGTCCTGCTGAAAGAGGCCTCACCATCGGGCGATACCATTGCCTTGAAGTGGTGTACCAGGTTTGCAACCATGTTTAAGTGGGTGGTACGTATCAAATTGATGTCCACATGAATGCCCAGGCCCAGGGTTTTCCAGTAGAATATTGCCACTCCACATGATGTGACAATGGGTTGCTCATGTGCCCATTGTAGGCACTTTCCACAGTGGACAGGGGTTAGCATGAGCACTCTGACAGGTCTATGGCTATGCAGCAGCATCCTTACTGTGTATTGTGACACATTCCTCACGTAACCATCATTAAAATTTTCTCTGACTTGTGCGATGATGGTGGCCCTTCAGTTCAGACCAGAAGGGTTAGACTTCATTACCCTCGTGCAGTGATGAGCCTGTGGCTCCCAACATCCTGTCACTGGTTTGTGGTTTGTCCCTCCTTCAACCTCTGCTGACCAGGAGCATCCCACAAGCCTTGCTGTTTTGGAGATGCTTGTCTGGCCATAATGATTTATCCCTTTTCAAAGTCGTTCAAGTCTTCACCCATGCCCATTTCTCACACACCCAACATGTCAGTAACGATAACCATTCGTTCACTGTCGAATATATCCCAGAACTTGACATGCACCATTGTCATGAGAAAATCACAATTATCTGTGATTGGCCTATGTTTTGGCATATCAGCGTACATGTATGTAATTTAAAATTCCTTTCTATTCAGTAGAGTCTTGTGTTTATACTCTAAGATTTTGTTAGTAACAATAATAATTTCCCTCTGACTCACTTTGTAATTCAACTATTGTTTCTTACTTCATCCCCTGGGTGTGCAACACTCACTTGTACACAGATTTGATTGGCTGTGTTGCATTACGTGATATTTAAAACACATGCAACTGGTCTGTGAGTTTCCTGGACCACTAAATTGGTACCGTAATGACTAGGAAAGTTACACCAATTAAAATACGACCATCCTGTCAAAGTTAAATGATTCTCCATAGTTTATCGGTTATAGATTTAGGTCCGCATAGAACAGTGTCTGGGTCTGGATCCGGACCGTGGTCTGCCTATTAGTGACCTCTGGTGTAGGCCTTTGGAAGTCCTAGATACATCACTTACTGTGAATAAGAGTGACAGTGTATGTAATCAGTATGTCGTTAGAAATGGAAAACAGTGGCCGCTCTATAAACCAGGCCTCTTCAGTGAAAGAGTCTATGTGAAATGGATACAATGTAAAATTTATGCTAATATGTCTGACAAGCTTTAAGGAATGTCTGTTTAATCTAGAATGGCCAAAAAAATTACTGTGAATTGTTGTTAGCTTAGTGCTAACAAACAACTTCATACAAGGACATAAGCGGATATAAGGACTATGTAGAGATGGGCTTTTTCTCATGTTTTGACATTTATGGCCCAAATTAAATGACTAGCTCTAATAGTCATGGTTTGCTACTAGCTGCCCTCACCATGAAATTTTCACCATGAAATGGACCGATAGAAATGATCCAAAATAATAGAACAACAATCTTTTTACCTTACCTTTTAATTTCCATTGTGAGTTCAGAATACGTTTTCCTCCTGAAAAGTTACTGGTTTGAAGACGCAAAATTTCTTTTTTCCCCTGACAGTGAGGAACAACTTCTTTAAGTGTCTTCAAACACTTCAAGCCTCAGAAATGTTTCCTTTAACTTTCAGCTTTTCCACTAAATGTAATAGAATATTTACAGACCTGGCCATTTGAACAGGATTCATATAAACTGGCATTATTTCTGCAGCTGGTTTTTATAGTAGATAAAAGCTTCTGGAATATTTACTGGCGCGGGAGCATGCAGTTGTAAAAATGACTGACATGGCGGATTTGGACAGGACTAAAATCAACGAAGAACCCCCTTAATAATTACGTTACCAAATCTCACCTAATTCCTAAAAAACAATCCTGTCCTGCTAGCTCTTTAAACTTTTTATGTATTTGTCCTCAAGCAGTAAGTTCCTAACATGTTTGTCTTTTTCAGCACACAGAAAGCTGATGATTGCAGCGACACCAGTACAAAGTTTGTTTTTGGGCAGAACATGTCAGATCGTGTTTTGGTAAGATGGCTGACAAATTATTCTCCAGCTCTGTGGCCTTGCCTCAGCTAGCCTTAACAGAGTCTTGTTGAAGCATCGTGTTGAGCAGTCTGTTGTTCCTTTTAGAGCCCACTGAAATGCAGCAAAGTGGCAGCAGAGGGCAGCGTGGGGTCTGAAGCGGAGAGTCTGGCCAGTGAACCCTGCTCATCACAAGATGTCAATTCAGAAAAAGGTATGCTGTTCAAATGTAAGCGTAATCGGAGAGGGGAAAAGTGCTCTCATTATCCTAAATGTTCACAAAAGGGAAATTCATCCACTGCAATTTTGTCAGTTAAAATTTTCCCGATCAGGTGCCAGTTGCACTTTCCAGAGCTTTTTTAACCTCTCAGTAAACTTGGTGAAACATACAGCTTTCATTCATACCATGACAATTTGACAGTCTTGGAAAACCAAAATTCCAGAACATAATAATTCCAAACCATTAATTTCTGATGAACTCTATTCTCATAGAACTGAACAGTCTCACATTCTTAAGCTAAAATGAAGTGCTAAGGAATGGCATGTGCGCGTGCATGTATGTGTTGTAGATGCTAACACAACAGAGTCTTTGGAGGAGTCAGCAGCTGCATACACAAAAGCTACTGCCAAGAAATGCTTGCTGGAGAAGGTGGAGGTGAGGACTGGAGAAGAGTCGGAAAGCAATGTTTTACAGGTAAGAACAAGTCCTTTTTTCAAGCACCATTAGGCCATTTCAATTCAGATTGCTTGGGCTTGACCTTAACCATGACAGATGTTGGAATCATTACAAGACAGTTTACTAGAAGTGATGTCAGAAGCACTTTTGAACACTTGTTTATGCCAGAGGTGAATGCCCTTTTTAAATACCTTTTTTAAAGGAATTTCCATATTATTAAATCATTTGACATGTAAACAAAGTCATTCAACTTGGTTAGATATTAAAGACACTACTGGATATCATGTAATGATTGGTTTGATATGACACACAATTCGCGAGAATTCTTAGAATGAGGGTGATTGGGACCAGCAGTCGTGATGTCTACAATGCAGTATAGCCATTTATTTACTATTCAAAGTGACCTCTGAATCTACACATATTTTGAGCTTTTATGATGTTGATAAGGATAAAATAGTAGTAATTACTAAAAAGTATGTTTACTTTGGGTACTATTTTGCCCTACAACATCCTGCATGTAACTCTACACCATGAATTGTATAAAAAATATATGTTTTGGGCCAAAACGGTACACATAGCTCAAACAGTATCAAGCAGCATATTTACAACCATTGCATGTATAAGCTTCTTGTGAAATGTGACTGTTTCCGTCGTTTAATATACTCTTCTCTTTGAATGCTGTTGTTGCAATACCTAACAAAGCTGACAACTGTAGATCAGTTCTACCTTTTTAAACAAGAAAACACCTGAATAGTTACAGTTCAGTCAAGTTTTATTATGTTTATTATGTTTATTATATTAAGCAAAAGAATAATAAGTGCTTACTCATGCAAACTGTTCTCTGAATGAGCTTGAGCTTCAAAATGAGTGACATTTAAGTGAGTTCAAGGGAACTTCAAATTCTCAGAATGGATCAACAGAGCGAATGGAGTCAACGGAGTTGATCACTTCAGACATCTGGTTCCTGTCATGACCACTATGAACAGTTTCATAGTTTCAGCAGTTAGAAGTTTCTCTAGAACAGTGCATTGCACATTACTATGAATCATTTCACAGTAAATTTCCTTTTAGCTGTGGTAAGGAAAAAACAGGAAAAATGACCAAAAAAGTACTTCGGCCCCACCTCTTCTCCTCCAAAAACACAATCAGCCATAAAAAGGGTAGTTTTCGTGTTGGATGAATAACGGATGCTTCCTCTTGAGATGTGAGCTAAAACTACCATTAACTGGTACAACTGGATGCTGATCACGACGGTTTCCACCATGCTGATTCTAAACCCTTTTTAGGTGGGCATCGCCCCCCCAAATGGGAAATGTTAAGCCCCTAAAAATATAATTTTTCTCCAAAGAAAATGCAGATTTTTTTTATCCGTTTATTTCCGCTGTTTCACTGTTTATATTTTTTTAAGGACGTGAATCTTATGCAGCCATTTAAAATTCTTTTTGGGGTCTGAGCCCCGCAAAGGTAATGAATTGTCACTGATTTCTGGTATTTCATGACTTGGCTGGCGTCAGCCGGACGACTTAGCCTAGTTAGCAATAAAGCACATCTTTGACACCTGCCTTCTCAGCTGCATCCTTAACAACACATCCTTGGTTATGTGGTCATGTTCAGTGTTTTCCAGTAACATAGTGTAATATACATACAAACACAAGGCTCACCAACCAGAACATTTTACTGTCCTGTTAAACATAAAAGCAGAATTTCATTTAGTTTCTCCCACTTCCTCTGCTGAAAATAAACACCAAAAAAGCCAAATTTTTAATTATCAGATTTAATAAAATTTGTGTCAAATAAAAAAAAGTTCACAAAAAAGCTCAAGTAGTGCAGTTTATATCCCTTAATATCTTTTGTTGCAGTAAATCCACTTTGCTTCAGATGTTCTGACATGGGTTGATGGAAAACATTAAACATTTATCTAAACATTTTTTTCCTGCAGATCCAGTGCAAGCTGTTTGTTTTTGAGAAGAGCTCACAGTCGTGGGTTGAGAGGGGATGCGGACTCCTGAGACTTAATGACATGTCGTCCACTGACATTCATAATGGAACGCTGCAGTCCAGACTAGGTAATCCGTGTGAACTGCATACTGAGCGCAGACGGAATCATGTCTGACCTTTTAGAAAAGGCTTTTGAAAATGCTGTATAATTTGAGACGTAATTTGAGCTTTCCAGGAGTAATTGGTAGAGCATTACCTCTCATGTACAATTTAAGATTCCTAGTCACCCAGTATAAATTTCACCTTACTCAAGCATTTTTCATTTATGACGTTTCCATATGCAGAGGCTGAATAAGACTCTTTTTCCCATCATAGTTTAGCTTGATAATGATTTGTGTTTGCATGCGTCTTTCTGTACTTCAGTGATGCGAACTCAAGGAAGTCTACGTCTGATTCTGAACACAAAACTCTGGGCCCAGATGCAGGTGGACAAAGCCAGTGAAAAGAGCATTCGCATTACTGCCATGGACACAGAGGACCTGGGAATTAAAGTCTTCCTTATATCAGTAAGACAGACTTCAGTCTTTGCTGTTCATAGGAAAAGGGGAAAATTAGGGTTGTTCCCGACTTAAGATTTTCTTGGTTTACCAAAAAGCCTGATTCCAAACTTCTGTTCCCAAAAATTAAGTTGTAATATAAAAAAGAAATATACTGTATGCAATTTGTCAACTTGCAGAATCTTAGTCATGCTGGACCACTGTTATTGGTGGGTTATCTCATTGATAGTGAGTGGATAGCCCTAGAAAGAAGTTGAGAGGTTGTCAGCTGTGCCATTGCTTTGCCTGTGCTTCTTTCTCAGGCGAGCTCTAAGGACTCAGGGCAACTGTTTGCAGCTCTGCATCACCGCATTCTGGCCCTGCGGAGTCATGCTGAGCAGGAGCTGGAGCCTCAGCCGACACTCCCAGAGGGTGAAGCCAGCCGGTCCAGTGATGAGGACGACTCTCATGCTGCCCCTATAACTGCTGCTTCTGCCCCTGTTTCAGGTAATGCCTGTAACATAAAACTAGCAGTCTTTCAGACTACTTATGTGGACACTATTTTGTAGGAAGTCTGCCCACTAGCGTCTGAAGTAATATATTCTAATACTGCAAACTGCTGACATTGTACTTTGTCATATCACTTTCACTCCAATGTGGAAGAAATACTACCCATGCATGTAATTGTACTGTGCATATAGACTGGTAATCTCGCAGGTGCTTTTTAACCAAAACAGTCTGGCTCTTTGTTGCATGCCAAACAGCTTTTTACTGCGTAGGCTGTCCCCAGGCAATCATTTGGCATTAACCCTTTCAGAACTAAACTAAAAAAAGGCCTTTCGGCTTTTGCATACCTTTGTAATTTGCATGATCATGTTGACAGCTTGATCAGCACAACCTCAGCTAATGAAATATAAACACTCCTGTGAAGAGCTGGATATTGGTCACAATTTCAGTACCACTACCAGCAGTAATATATTGATTCTGAACTATAAAAAATAGTGTCTGTGGCTTAAATCTGAAACAAATGTGTGGTAGGACTGTCCCAAATAATTTGGATACTTGAATATTTGTTTGTTACTTTGGTGTTTTGTTCGTTTCTTTATTTAGTGTATTGGAATAAAATGGATTTAAGAAGACCACTTTTACATTATCAATTCAAAATATTAAAACATTCTAGCTGGAATACATAATAATTCATGAATTCATGTTGTGCATTCTTGTCAACTTGCCTCAATTCAAGAAACTGCACTGCTTTCTATGTAGCAGTTGAAGGTAAAAGAGTAAATATGTCTGGGAGCAGTTTAAAGAAGAATTCCACTGATTTTAAACATCTCTATATTGGTATATCTTTGATATAAAAACAAAGTCATTCAGAGTGGTTTGATGTGAGAGAGTTCACTGTAGAGCAACTCTGATATCTTTACATTGGTGATGATAGGAACCAGGGATTATGATACCTGGAACACAAATATAGCAATTTTGTTTACTATCCAAAAGCACTGGTAAACCTACACCTAGAAACCTACTATCTTCTGAGATTTTAAATGTTTCACATTTTTATGTAAAGTGCTGGTAGTGGGCATATTTACTCTCTGCAAAGATCAAGAGGATAATCAAGAAGCACTAAAATAACATGCAAGGAGAATATAATTCAGACAGCTAATCGCCAGTCTAAGTTTTGGAACAAGCATGCTTAATGGCTCACAGATGCTCAAAAATGAGTATTTTTGTATTACAGTTTAGTATTGAATCATAGGGAATCATTCAACACTGTCATATTGAAATGATTTGCTTGGTAACATAAAAATACTGAATTTCAAAACCAATCTCTACACTACATTAGGAGGATTGAACCATTAGCAACCTAGCTAAGCAAAAAGATGTATTTAAAGTGTTACTCTATACATCACCAATTGAAAATTCCCCTCTAAAAATGTATACATGTGATGGACAAACTGGCCCTGGTTTAAAAGAGTAGTTTGATGAGGCAAGGTAATGGGTCCACATTGTGAAACTGGGGCTTGCTAGGGTAGTTGTCTTAATATCTTTAGTTACATTGGGAAAAACTCTCTTATTGTAAGAATTAAGAAGCCTCAGTGCCTTAAAACAACATGAAATTTCTTCCAGCAGCTGGTCTCATAGGACTACTGGACTTCTTGTCACTCCAGAATCTTCTGTTGATGTAGTACCATTTTACCTGCAGGTGTCACAGAGGGAGGGGAGACCAGGTCCGCAGAGAGCACGTAGCAGCAACTACTCAGAGTCTACTCTCAGCATTGCACACAGCCATGCAGCCAGCATTGATGGAAACATCCCAGACATCCATCACTCTGGCCTGAAGGCTAGTTCCAGTGAGATTAATATGCAGGTGTTTCTCCCTAAACTCACATTCACAGTCATGGGGTGGATAGCACTTTTTCTTTTCTGAGTAAAAAAGCATTTTCTAGGAAGGGGAGTAAAATTCTCAAGCTCATCACATTGATGCGTAATAGAGTGTCTGGGGTTTTGAATAGGTTTTGTTTCCTTTTCCCCGCCATAAGAATACTTAATTTTAGATGTTAGTAAAGGTGCTTAATTTAGTTTTGGACTAGTGTAGTCATTTTGTAAGAGGGCTGACATTTATGATGAAATACTAAAATGTCCCCTGTGCCAGACAAAGCAGAAAGTGGATGGTCATTATAGCTTAAGTAGGTTATAAGTATACTGACGTCTCTTTTTTGATTACTCCACTGTGCACTGTTAAAATATTATATTTATTTCAAATACGCTGAAGTCTAATTGTAGACTGAGTTTTAAAGTTTCTATAGTTTACCAGCTTGTGACTATGAATTATGCAAATTTTCAAATTTGAAATGACCAGAAACCAAGTTTAAATCTGTTATCCCAAATTGTCCAAATTGGAGCTGTTTTAATTGAATTTTGCAGCCGCTCTGTAGAGGATAAAAATATAGAATAAAAATGATGAACTAAGTGCATATTTTCTAATTGTTTCTATTGTATACAGTCTGTATATCCAATGACTTATTACACTCTTTTCCCTCTTTTTGATAAGTGACCAGTTTTACTACAGGATTTCTACAGAAAACCTTCTTGTTCACAGATTTTGATATTAATTATAACAGCTTATTCTCAAGGAGTAAATACACAATCCTGTTCTGAGTGGAGGGGAATTCAAGGAGATTTAAGGAGAAAACAAAATAAATAACAGAGTGGTCAAATATGTTCTGAATATACAACAAATTTCTGACTTAAGTTTTCTGATAATTAAATCTTTTTATGTGGTAAGGGTCCATTTACTTGTCCCAAATAATTGTCACAAATCACTGCAGTCAGATTATTATTTTGATTCTATGGTTTATTTTGATGTTTGCATTGAATGCAGTGACATGAAATTGAGGACGCACTGAGTTGAAATAAACTATACTGAAAATAAAAGAGTTTGAATTAATGTAAAAAAAATCTACAAAGTAATGAAAAAAATACAAATGATGAAATCTGCCACCAACAGGACAAATATACAAACATAAAACTAGACTTGCTAAAGTTATTACAAGGTGTAGGCTGCAGTATGTCCCACCGAATTCTCAGTACCAGAGGGTGGTTAGTCATCCAATGAATAGCAATGAATTTCATTAGTTTTGACTTATGCTTTGCACTTTGGTGATGTTATTTGTGATTTTTTTTTTTTTTGGCCCTTCAAAAAAAGCATTGGACTTTGGTATATGAATTAGTTTCTTTTTGTTGTTGTTGTTGTTGTTGTTGTTGTTGTTGTTGGTTTTTTCTTTTTCTTTTTTCTTTTTATTTTGGCTGAATTGGGTCATTGACATTTCTGTTTTTGTTTTTTTTTATCTATACCCAAAGCAAGCACATATATTCAAAGGCATACTGATGGGTCTGTTGTATTATTGCATCCACCCCAGCAGACAGCATTGAAATCTCTAACGAAATAACACTGCCATTTATTTAAAGGACTCTAGATGCTGTGAGAAATGATGTAGGATATGTAATGTTCCCACCAGTGCTTTGATGTTTGTGATCAGGACGTTTAAGAAGATGCTAAAGTCTAATATCCTTCTGTGAAGAGTAGAGCCCCTGTTTTTAACCCATGTATGTTCAAACCAAGAGAATAAGACACCTGAAATTTATTGTATTGTCGTTGTGCACTACCACTCCTGTACTGTCAAAAATCTTTGATGTGAAAATATGTATTTTAACAAAAAAAGGAGCAAGAAAAGACACAAAAAAGATGTAAAAGCGTTGATTGTAGGAAGTAGCCTTGAAGTTGAAAGATGACCAACTGTAGTTCAGTAGCATTTTGTGGTGTGTGCATTTTTTTTTTTTTTGTTTGTTTGTTTTAATTTTATTATAATCCCCCCCACAACATTCTGCCATGTACTCATAAACTCAAAATGCCTCTCACAAGGCACAGATATGAATGTATAGCTTTTCTGTATTTAAAGGGCCAAGGTTCTTCAGCACTTTCTCATCTGTATAAGTTATTTTCCCATCAATATGAATGAGTGTAAAGGATCGAGGGCTAAACGTTCAGGTACGAATGTTTGGTCAGTGAGAGCTGGGTGGCGTATTGGACTGGATTTGTTTACAGCAGATTATCTGTATTGCTTGGTGGAACACATTTAGGTTAGTATTTGCAAAGCGCAAGCTGCTAAAGTACAATGCCATTGCCATCTGTTGAACATCTTTCACTTCTTTTACTGAAATAACTCAACTTTTTTCCTTTTTTTTTTTTACTTCTCATCATGGCTTTGAAATGTTCTTTGAAGTAAAAGTTATCAGTCTGCTGGATAATAGACAGGACAAACATGGTTTCTAGGAAACATGGAGGCATTGTAAAATAGAGTCTACAATATGCAAAATATTTGTATTTTTTTATAAATTTTTTTGAAGTAATGCGTATATTTGGGATTATGGTCAAAGCAATAGTTGCATTTGTGAGGCTTAATTTGGGGTTTTAATGGTTTGTCTTTAAATCCCATTTCAGTCTTTTGGTAGACCAATTAAAACATTTGGCACTTTGCATTTTACATTTTTATGAATTTATTTCAAAACTCCAACTGCAAAAAGACCAATTTATATTTGTATGACAGTAATGCTGTGATTTTGCTTTTCTAGAGTGAACTTGGGTATTTGATTTGACTGATTTATCAGACATTCAGATTCATCTCTCACTTTGCATATTGCTTGCACATTTTTGTGCACAATGTGAATTTCTCCGGTAGTTTGCTGTCGAAATGATGGAGCTTGTCATTTGAGGGCAGTGTGTGTAGTGTCAGCTCAGAAGTGCAAGAATTTTGAACCAGGCATTTGAGCTTGATACATTTGTCAAAAGCCACTGTGTCTCAGGCTATGTGTGAAATTGAAATATCATTTTTCTTTCTGTTTTATTTATTGATTTTATTGATATCAAATTTTTTTTTGTTTTTGATAAACTATACTGTTTTAACAATTAGATTTGTTCTTTGAGCCATTGGGTTTCTGTTTTTGTTCATCAGTGGTTGTCTTTGCGATATTTTTTTTCCCCAGGAAGGTTACACTTAATCCACTTTAGTCAAGACAAGGCAGCGTCAACAATAACGTCTGGTTAAGATTAAGGTTTCAGGAGAAAATCTTGCATCGACTTTTACCTCACTTACTTTCCGCTGTGTAAATCGTCAGGGTGCAGAATGATTCTGGAGAGTAATTGTGGCCTCCTTATTTTTATTGTAACTGTTCATTTACAGCATCTTGTCCCATTATTTTTTGCTTTTAACTTTAGTGATAAAGAAAAGGGGGGGGGGTGCTGAATTGCCTGAAATGTAGGCTATTTGAGATCTATTAAAAAATATATGAAATTGTGACTTGTTCTGTGCTTCTTTACATTGATTAAAACATTGTGTCTGTAATATTAATGTCTTAGAACATATCTTACTATTAGGTTCATTGTGCTGCATCAGTGAGTCTAGAAACCGCAGGACCTTATTGGCTGTGAAAATACAATCGCAGGCATTTGTTTATTATTACATGACAATTCCACATTGACAAATCATAGACATTTACCAGCAGTGAACAATAAACTTTTTATACAGTGCGCCAAGTGATTTGTAAAGTTTCTAACGCTTGGCAGAGTGGCCAAACTGAAATATGCTTGTAACCTTTTCTTTCGATTCAGTCTTCCAAAGTACAGATTAATGTGGTTTTAAAGGGCACTTGAATCACATATTTCTGTTCTCATGCAAAATAAAACTGCACAAATAAGAAATTATCTGTTGAGTGAAATATGAAATATCAGATTGATGCCTGTCTGTTATGGCAGATCAGTGTGGGTCTACAGTACTGTGTAAAAGAGACCACCCTTTCATTTGTTTAACTTCCAGTTCATTCATGTACAGCATTAGGAATTTAAATGTGTGTATATATACTGAAAATTACACTGAAGCCTCAAATATTATATGTCTCAGATTTCCAGTTTGTGTTCTACACTCTTAATAAAAGATGGTTCCTCAAGTGTTCTTTAATAAAGAAAATGATTCTATTTACAGCCATACACACTCAAAAGTTAAAGTGATAGAAGTAAAGAGTGGACAAAGTAAATACTGTTAGATTTGACATTATATTTAGTTTTCAAATGATTCTCTGTAGTTTTCTGTTAACTGTGTTTCTTGCTTTCTGACACTGAAAATGAATAACCTGCAAATTAAATAAATTGAAGTGTGGTCTCTGTAATAATAGTACTAATTATTATTATTGTAATAATAATAATAATACCTTTTAATTTCACTGGCATTCAACAGTTTGTATTAACTGTTCAAAAGTTTGTAATCAGTGTTTTCAATGATATCCAGTTTGGTTGCTGATGCAACCAACATCCAGCCTTGTTAGTCATGCAATTGATGCAATGTCATATTTAAGTTTCAGATGATTAGCAGGACACTTGGAAACTGTAAATAAAAAGCTGACACTTTATTTTGAGTGGTCCTTTTTATATAAAACACTCAACAGACTTGCAGTAACATGTCAAAAACATATGAAGGTTAGGATTAAGTTTTGGGTTGAGGTTAAGGTCAAGGCTAGGATTAAGGCCAGGGTGAGGGTTAGGTTTTGCATAATGGAAGTAACATATTAAAAATACATCTATTTACTGTAAGTAATGTGTCAACAGAACATCTACAAGATATTTGATGTGTTACTGATAATGTGTTAAGAGTTTATTATCAAAGAACCGCTGCAAATAAAATGCAGTTACCAATAAAAACTATGAAATTATGAAATTGTTAGATGTGTCCAGAATAAAGGAACACTACAAGATTCTAAGGTGACTGAGAAAGAATTAAGCTATAATTCAGTTAGAGTCTAGATTCCATCCTATTTTAGAAGTGGAAATCAAAGCTGAAAGTATATGATTTTGCAAACAAATTGAAGTAAACACAAAAGTACAGTGTATTATGCACCATTTAACTCCCTATTCACAGAATTCTTAAGAACTTTTAAAAATACCTTTTGGCAAGTAGTTTGTAATATTTAAATCCACATTGTATAATCTATAGTTCAAAAATAATAACATGGCCAGTAATTCCAAACTTTTGAATGGTATTGTTTAAAAGCACTTTACAAAAACAGTAGCTAAAAAAATATGTACAAAAATGCCATAGACTCTCTATTTAATAGATACTCCTCGCAGTTCACCTAGTCAACCTATCCATTGTACTGAGAAGAGTAACAAGAGGACATACTGAAAAACCTCACTGTGTTCTTGTTTTAAACTGCACAACCAACATAACTACTTCCACGTTGAGCAAAACAGACGATGGCAGCCGGAGGTGCAAACAATCCAACTAGATTCTCAGCTCTGTGGACCTTCGTGAGCGTTGAAAAGCACTTTCATGTGTGTGGCACAGGCAGCAGTGTTATTTTAGCCCATCCAAGATCAACATGGAATTTCCAGTGAGAGACATTATGATCGTGCTTCAGTTGCAGATGGATTTTGACAATTCCAAGCAGTTCACGGGTACTTTAAAAAGTTAACGTGGCAGCTCTGTTCCAGCCAGAAAACAATCTAAGAAATGACTTACACTTGCCCTATAGCACCGTATAAGCAAGTACGATTTGTCTTTGTGGAACTGTCTCTCAGCTTGAATTCTCAACTACAATTTGAGCAGCTTTTAAAATGCTGGATCTGGTTGACTGAGACAGCAGTGCAGCTCTTGCTTCATCACCTTGTGCTGCTCCCGTTTGGAAGAGATGGAATAAAAGCATTTGTTTTAACATAAGCATCAAGGTTTCACTGACTGGGTATCATGTTGGCACTTCTCAGTCAATCGTCCATGCTTAAGAGCTTTGGCTGTGTGGTCTTTGAGGGCTTTTCTCCATGAACAGCCTCAGGAATCAAGTGCCTGTGCAGACTTTCAGTTGGATTTAGGCCTGTGCTTTGAAATAGTCGTTCTGAGAGCTCAGGCTGCTCTGCTGCTGATTTGCTTGAGTACTTTGAATCATTGATCCTGACTTTGCTTGAGTATTTTGAATCATTGATCATTGACTGAAGCCTCTCACTGACTCTTCTCTGTGGAATCCATGCAATTTCAAAAGTAAAATTAGGAGAAAAAGAACACCTGAAGTTAAAGTAAGCATGTTGTTGTATATCTAATGACTTATGTAAGCTTCAAAACATACCGCTCATGCCTCAGTTCACGCTGTTCAAATAATGCTGCAAAAACAGGCCGCTTTAAATTGTCTGCTTTCATGATGTCCCCAACAACTCATTTTACATATATCTGTCCAGTCAACCAGTTTAGTTCCAGGTTTAGTTAGGACATGATGTCCCAGATGTGCTCAATTGGATTCAGGTCTGGGGAACAGGCGGGCCAGTCCATAGCTTCAATGCTTTCATCTTGCAGGAACTGCTGACACACTCCAGCCACATGAGGTCTAGTATTGTCCTGCAATAGGAGGAACCAAGGGCCAACCGCACCAGCATATGGTCTCACAAGGGGTCTGAGGATCTCATCTCGGTACCTAATGGCAGTCAGGCTACCTCTGGCGAGCACATGGAGGGCTGTGCAGCCCTCCAAAGAAATGCCACCACACACCATTACTGACCCACAAACCGGTCATGCTGAAGGATGTTGCAGGCAGCAGATCGCTCTCCACGGCATCTCCAGACTCTCTCACGTCTGTCACGTGCTCAGTGTGAACCTGCTTTCATCTGTGAAGAGGACAGGGCGCCAGTGGTGAATTTGCCAATCCTGGTGTTCTCTGGCAAATGCCAAGCATCCTGCACGGTGTTGGGCTGTGAGCAGAACCCCCATCTGTGGACGTCGGGCCCTCATACCATCCTCATGGAGTCGGTTGCTAACCGTTTGTGCAGAAACATGCACATTTGCGGCCTGCTAGAGGTCATTTTGCAGGGCTCTGGCAGTGCTCCTCCTGTTCCTCCTTGCACAAAGGCAGAGGTAGCGGCCCTGCTGCTGGGTTGTTGCCCTCCTACGGCCTCCTCCACGTCTCCTGGTGTACAGGCCTGTCTCCTGGTAGCGCCTCCAGGCTCTGGACACTACGCTGACAGACACAGCAAACCTTCTTGCCACAGCTCGCATTGATGTGCCATCCTGGATGAGCTGCACTACCTGAGCGACTTGTGTGGGTTGTAGAGTCCGTCTCATGCTACCACGAGTGTGAAAGCACCACCAACATTCAAAAGTGATCAAAACATCAGCCAGAAAGCAGAAAGGTACTGAGAAGTGGTCTGTGGTCCCCACCTGCAGAACCACTCCTTTATTGAGTGTGTCTTGCTAATTGGCAATAATTTCCACCTGTTCTCTGTTCCATTTACACAACAGCATGTGAAATTGATTTGTCAATCAGTGTTGCTTCCTAAGTGGACAGTTTGATTTCACAGAAGTTTGATTTACTTTGAGTTATATTGTGTTGGTTAAGTGTTCCCTTTATTTTTTTGAGCAGTGTATACACACACACACACACACACACACACATACACACACATGCACACACACACTATATATATCGCTCCTGTCAAATGAAAACCTCGAATCTCCAAAATACTAACTTTACAGGAGAAGGACAAAAACCTACTTTACTTTTAATGTAAGTCAATGGAACCAGACATCTTTCACACACTGTAAAGAACAACAGGCATTCAACTTATGTCAAAAACTGAAAAAATTACAAAAATGGAGATACAAGGTTTTCCAACAGAAGTGTGCATATATATATGACATTCTGTTGCACCCAGTGTTCAGAGTCTTCCAGCCTTGAACATATTTTTATGCACATGGCATATTTCTTTTTTCAAAGCTTAGACTTTGTGGTCATCCAGTCAGATCACACATGCCAACTTCCTACAACAGTCTAAACTATCTTTTGGATAATAATTTACCAAAATGGGATGATGGGATTTTGTTGGCCTAGAGGATGCAGAGCAGCTCTTGCGCTGTCTTAACTGTTAAGAAGCTTTTATCTGACATGAACAGTGGTAAAAACCTGTAATTGTGATTTCATTGGAAATAACCACATGTGCAGGTTGTGCTGTTAACTGTAATTGGATGTGAATAGAGGAAAGAGAGCTGATATTCCAGCCCGAAGTGTTTACGCGACAGAGCTGAGTCGGAGGCAGTGTGCATTGGATGCACAGTTGCTCACATTTCACATACACTGTGCTGACGTGTCACATCTGATGTCAATCAGTGTTAGAAACAGGCTGTTTTTGTTAGTGCACCTTTAAGAGAGATATATGGAAATAATCTCTGCTCTGATTGGTGGCAATTCAAAAAGGCCAAAATGAATGAGGCAAAGAAATACTCTGGGATACTTCAGCCAGGGTGGCATGGTGGCGCGGTGGGTAGCACTGTCTGCTCACAGCAAGAAGGGCCTGGGTTTGATTCCCCAGCTGGACAACCAGGGTCATTTCTTTGTGGAGTTTGCATGTTCTCCCCATGTCTGCATGGGTTTCCTCTTTACAGTCTGATGACATGCAGTCATGCCAGTTAGACATGCTAAATTGCCCCTAGGTGTGAGTGAATGTGTATGTCTGTCTGCCCTACGATGGACTGGTGACCTGTCCAGGATGTATCCTGCCTTCTGCCCGATGACAGCTGGGATAGGCTCCAGCAATCCAGAAGGAGAAGTGTTTTAGAAGGTGTGTGTGAGACTTTAGCCATTTATTCCTGATGTCTGGATTGTTTTGAAGGCTATGCAGTAATAAATGTGACATCACAACCATGATGACAGGCTGTTTTGGCAACTTAGCTTTCCTATAGGGACTATATGGACTTTGGAGTGAATGGTACATTTTGAAACTAACAATGTTTACAAAGTACATCAACCTCTTCAAATCAAAGAGATTGAGGTTTCCATTAAATGGGTCCTTCATTAATTTGAGCTCTGATGTTTTAGGAACACTGCTGCACTATAAGAAAGCTGCCTTTGGGCTCCATATTCTTGGCACAAGATCTTGGTATTGACTTTGGTTTTAGCATTTATCTCTTTTGCTTAAGACCAGGAACATTTTGTACCAATTTGTTACCACACCACACGTCCACATTTTTGGCTAAAGTGCGCCTTTCCATTAAAAAAAAAAAAACAAAAATAGAAAGAAAAATATCAGTATTCCTCCTGTATTTTTGATTCGGTTGAGGTTGCTGTGGATATGTTTAGAGAACACATACCTGCTGTAAGCTGAGGCTGACTCAAAGCGAATAGTCCAACCGCAAATATGAAGCATTTTAGTGTGTGTGGTGCATCAGGTGGACATTTGGAAAATAGTTGAGCTCCCACCAAAGAGGCAAAGGTTAATAGAAGCCACTGATTAAAGCTGTAGGGTCATTGCTTCATTATAACCTTCATTGAATTAGAAAACCAGAGTTTATGGTACATATCATAACTATGCATTTCAGAGATTTCCAAACACGCCCGCACGGGCTATTCCCAGCACAATGAGGATGTCAGAAAACACACTCTTGTATTTTTGTTCTTTCCAAATGTTTATGAATTCTGATAGCTAAAATGAACCTTGTGTATGCGAAGATAACCATGACTTAAAAGGATAATAAATACATTTGCGAGTGGTGGCCACAGCCCAACCACACTTTGGGTTTCCACTCCACCTCTATGTAAGCAAATGTGGTGAGCAGCGAAAACAGTGTTGTGCATGAGTCACCTAAGTGTCCAAAGTGGTAACTCTAATTACCAACCTCCATCATTATGTTTGCAGTGTAACCATGGCAGTGGTTCAATTCCTGCAGCAGCCTTTTACATTTTGGAGCCGTTCAGACCAAACTGTGACTCATTAGAGAAAGTTATCGTGTTGGGTAACATATGGAATTTTGTGTGCTCGCCAGCTATATGCAATAAAATCTTTTAATCTGTTCATGGTCTGCCAGAATCGTGCATATGTAACTCACCATACGTGACAGAGAAAGTCCTTTGACATTGTGCTCTCATTGATGTTTTAAGAGCATGATCAGAGATTTGGCTCTAGTGTTGGAAGACTGTACTGATGGTTTCCCATGTCCCTCTGCAGTAAAGAGCAGGTGGGTAGAGTAGCTTTTATGCATAGTCAAGTAAAAGTATTGTTACTTTCCAGAAATAACAACTACTCAGCTATAATGAAGCAATTAGTCCAGGAACGCTGTGCTTTACAGTGATTACACCTCACTTTAGGGATGTTGTTGAGCACAATTTGATGGTCATAAAATGCAGTATTATAAAATATGTAGTAAGATAAAAGTTTTTTTTTCTTAAATAACTTTAAGTTTTTTTACTTAAATAACCATAACCATCAATTTTATACCAATTAAGTTTTAATTGTATTGGTATTGGTAACAATTAAGTTCAAGTACTGAAACAACTTAATTCATCAGTCAGGGAAGCAATTTTTGTTTGTGATGCTTTTGGTGTGAAACAAAATTCTAAAGCATTTGGTTTCTCTCTATGTATGTATGTATATATGTATGTATATATATATATATATATATATATATATATATATATATATATATATACCATATGGAGTATTAAGTACATACAAGTATGTTTTTCTGACAACAGCAAGATATATAATATATCTTGTTGTTGTCAGGAAAAAGCATACTTTACTTTCAATTGAAGTCAATGGAAGCAGACAAAGTAATTTTGGGCTGTTTCTTTTGGTCCATCTATCTTGAAATTTAGAGAGAAAATTGTAGAGGGTGAAAGGTTTTTCCAAATTACGTAAAAAGAACTGGTATCCTGTTAGAAATATGCAGTTTTAAATAGAACTGATTTAATGGAGTTACCACTCACTTCTGATAAAGAGCATCAGAACCAAGCTTACTTTGAATCCATTGTGGTTTACATTTATCCTCTTCAGTAAATCCATCACCCCTTTGAATTCCTATCAGCAGTGGCTTCTCAAAGCACTTACCCTTTAGACTGCATTCCTTAGCATCATACACGTGTTCTCCTCGGTGTATATACTTTTCAGTACAATTTTTCCACTTCAGCATTTTTATTCAAAAATTCACATATTCTTTTTGATTGTTTTTTTTGTGGTTATCATGGTTCATAGTTAGTTTTTCAGGGTTTTCATCTTTGTATGAGTCTTTAAACTGCGGATTAGCCAAACAGTTCTTGCACCCTTAATCCCATAAGTGATGCTTTCAACCACACCAAACACTTAAAGAGTATGTCTGAGGTGGTGCGATGATTACGAAACATGGAATGAATACGCATCCTGAATAGGTTGCTAGTAATTAGCAGGAGCAGCTGACCAGAGTTCAACATCCTGCTGTTCTTTTTCAGGAAATGAAGGTTGCAGACGTGTTTAGTCTTTCTAGGTTCACTGTTGCGTTGTGTTGTCTTGTTGAGAGTACAATACTCATACCTCGTAATGACTGAACACAGTGAAAATAAACCTGCAAGGATAGTGGGAGACAGTGATAAATGGTGTTTGTGTAGTGGAGATAGCATGATACATACACAAGTCGGAATGGTTTACTGGCTAAACCGACTTGTATCATTTCCCCGAAAGCAGAAGGTGAGGTGTGTGCAGCTGGCACTAAGAGTGAGTAAGATCATGTCTGGTGGCAAGTGATCGCTTGAATGAATCTCATTTCAAAGTCAAAGAGGCCTGCACAGGTCTGTTTTCCATGCCTTGTAGAGGATACCAAACCTGTTAGAAACTAATTTGGTGAGCGGATGTAACACAAATAATTGTAGCTTATTTACATACATTTGACAAATGTTTGAAGTCTTTGAACATTCTTCTACTCTAAAAAACTAGACTCCTGTCTACTCTAATGCCATAAGCAAAGAAGAACATCAATAACAGTGCTAGCATTTAACTCCAAGAGGGTTAAACCTACTATAGATAACTTTTTCCGCAGTAGCGTGTAGACTGTTGAATTAACCCTTTGGCACAATAGAATTTGAAGTAGACACAGGGTAAAAAGGAGAAAGGCTTATAAAGTGCAAAATACAAATGCATATGAAAAAACAAATCATTAAAAAGAATCTCATACTTAATGACCAAAGGGGTAAAGCAAGGTCATTTTTATTAGGGCTGACCAGAAATGAGGCATTGCACTGAAAATAATACAGTTTTTCAAAATAAAAAGTGAGGACTATTATATCTCTCAATAAAATATGCAGTAGTCCATATTAATAGCATGTAAAATGTATGCTCTAAGAACATTGATGTAAACATTCATGAACATGTTATGAAGTGTTTGTCAGATGTTATGAATGTAATATGTAGACTGGACACCTGAAAAGCAGAAATTGTCTCCTGAAAAGAATGGAAGCTGTAACTCATTAAAAACTTTGTACGTTTTAAAACTTTATATGATTATATGTAGTCGTTGAGGTTTCAGTGTACTTTCTGCTTTTTTTCCTGATGCTGAAAAATGAATAACTCAAGCATAATGACTGTTTTGAATGGAAATGCAATTAATGAAGGGTGGTCTCTGACTTCTTTTTACAGTACTGCATATGTTTGCAGTGTAATACAACATGCAAAAATAGCACCATTTCTACAAAGCACATAAATAGTATTTTAATTCTCAATTCCTTACTTTCATTCATTCTTTCTGGCAACTCAATGTGCAATAGAATTTGAAATTAGTAGTAACAGACAATTAAAATAAGTTTAAATGGCATTATATCATAAAATACTGATCTATCGTATGCGAGTGAGTTCTAGCAGGTTGGTTTTTAGGCTTTTTTTAGCCGTCTGTGCTGCTGACAGCTCGGATCGAGCCGGCCACGCTCCACGAGGAGCAGTAACAGAGCATTACTCTCCACATGTTTATGCATCACGCCATGGAGGGAGCCTGTCTCCTGGAACTGGGCCACATGAAGAAAGAGAACACTAAATGCTCCCACCCTGCAGGCTCAGCCTGCCAGCCACCAGATACCTCTGCACGAGCGCCTCTCAAAAACCACTGACTGATGCGGCCACATGCAGAATTGTATATTGGTTCTGAGGAGGTTGAGTGAATCAGTTTATTCTAAGTAAGTTAATTTTCCTTTGAAAATGTGCAGGTGTTTAGTGTTGAGCATGTGTGTGGTGCTGTTGGACTAAGCAGCACTGTGTGAGACTCTTTGTTCCAGTATATTGCCATAATAGTACAATATCCAAAGCATAAACTGAAAACGTTACATAACATTACATTAAGATATGTTTCAAAATGAGTAGCATAATCAGTTTTACCCATTATGGCAGCATGATTATCGTTACTGTAGGGGCAAAACCTTTTTTGTACTTAACAAATACACCAAGAAAACATATATAATATTGCTTAGAATCAAATCTTATCATACATTTAAAGGGTCCATATCTTATATTTTCTTTTCTTTTGTTTCCCCTTGTAGTGCACCTGTAAAATTTGTGACGTTTGCTGTGGCTTTACGTACCAAAAACAGTCATAAATAATTTTTAACAGCCATTTTCCAACCTTTCCTTTATCTTAAAGTAATAAACAGGTGTGCCTTTAGTAGTGATGTATCTAAATGATCTTTGTTCCGATTGGCTGCCTTGAACTGCAAAAAGCAGTCTGAACCACTCCTTATAACCTCAGTATAAATGGGCGGAGCCAAACTGCTGTAGTTTATAGTATAAATATATGTAAATGTGTTGTTTTCATGACATCACAAAAACATTGAATTGAAAGCTTAGTTTCCGTGTATGGACTGTATGTACTCGGGAGTAAATAGTGCATTTTGAAAAATCAACAATAGTTACTTTGATGAAAATGAAATGAATGAAAAAGTCAGTTTCTATGCTATGGGTCCTTTAAATTTAACAGCATTTTTCCCTTCTTGCCATTTTGGATATGCAAGGTTTACTTCTCACACCAATGTTGCACATAATGCTTCAGAAAAAAAACCAACCATTTGTTTTAAAGCTTGTACAGTTTATTAAACAGTCATAATAATATAATGAATATAATACATGGTATTCTTTTTTGGCACCAATACATTCAATAAATAAATGCTCCTGTTTTGTCAGTGATGCTATCTAAATAAATAAACCATAACTTACTCTTTAATAAATATAGATAATCCTTTATACAGATGCATTGCATCAACTTTTGCAGTTGGTCAACAGGGTCCAACAATGCCAGAAAATAATGGCTGTATTTGAAAGGGTTAAAGGGGCGGAGGGGAGGCTTTGGTATATATGTATATATTTATATATTCAAAAAATAAAGTATTAGCGTATGTAGAGTTCCAGTCAGTCCTGGAAGTTAACAGGTATAGCTTATTGATTTTAGGATTTTGCCGTGCCATTTCTGTATTTTAGCATGCTAATCTGGTTCTGCTTTTATCACTGCATGCACAAACAGCATATATGACGTCCTTTTTTAACACACAGCCCTTTTTCAGTTCATTTTTAGTATAATCTGTTACTACCATGTTATATCCTGAAAGATCCAGTCCTGGTCTTGTGTGCTTGGCCTTCGCTCCGTGCTCTTTAATCACTCTCTTACTCTAATTAATTGATTGGGCTTAACTTAAGAAGTCACTCAACCGTTCCTTGATTAGAGTTCTGAAAAAATTCCTCTGCTGTAAATCTGTTTCTGGGCCATCGCGTGCCAGTGAGCCAATAAGACAGCAAATTCTTGTTAATGTACAGAATTAAATTGTTTATTCTCTTTTATTTATTAGATTAATTTTGCATTTCATTAAATTTTTTCAGCAGCTCATTTTACACATGTACCTGTATAAGATCCCTTTTGTCACAGTTTGATTCCTAATCGTTGCTTTCGTGCCTTTGAACTCCTTCCAGCTTAAAGGGGAACTGCACAGATTTTTCTAAATTTCTGTCTAATTAAAGGGGCGTCTTTGGACTTTTTCAAGATCTCTGCATTTCAGTCACTGAGATGTAATTAACATTGATCATTCAGAGATGTTTGATATGAAATGCTACATTGTAGAAAATCTTTGTGACTGGGATCTCTTTAAAGTGGTGGTGATAGGAACCAAGGGATTACAATGTCTATAACTCAAATATAGCTATATTTTTGCTGTCTGAAACAACCAATAAACCTACACGGGATGTGAGTTTTATGTGTTCAAACTGTTCGTATGTGTAATAATAATAATTGTGTGTGCAATAACTCAGAGGAACAATAATGTAAATCAATTGAACTGCTTGATATTTATAAATTTGATAAGTTTGATATTTACTATCACAGTCACCGCCACTTTACTATATTCATAAGTACTTAAATCTTGTGTACATATTGCAAATTTCTCTTTATCTTTGTTTTAAATTATTAAAGTGTTTATTCTTTTATATAAATGGTTGCAACTGTAACAGCTGCAATTTCCCTCTGGGATCAATAAAGGATTCTGATTCTGATTGTTGTGTGATGTAAATGGTAAAATACTGATAAATATGAAAAAAAAAGTTTTCTTTGGGGACTGTTTTGTTGTCTAGGATCTATTATATAACAATGTTTCTGGCACCAGTCAGTGCATTCATAACCATTTGATGTAATAACTTTCTGTGAGGGTTACTTTTGTGAAGTAACTTTCTTTGAGAGGCATTAAATGTTTTGGATGTCTGGTTCCTTTCACCACCAATGTGATCAACTCTGACACTGTACGTTTCTGAAGAACGGAGCATTTGACATCAAACCATGCTAAATTACTTTATTTATATTTTATTATATATTATAACAAAGAAATTATCTATATTATTTAATTATACAGAAATTTTGGGGTAAAAGTGTTGCATTCCTTCTTAACCTGTTGACAGCCAAACTTCCAAAGTCATTGAGAATGGTTTTATGTGAAATGCTACATTGTAGAGAAATTTACCAATTCAATGTACAGTGGAGCCAGGGGTCATGATGTCACAAATATAGCCATTCTATTTACTATCCCAACTCACCACTTGTCCTACATATGTCTTCTGAGTTTTATACATAATGGTAATGATCTGAAAAAGTAAGTATTGGGTACAGTTTTGTCTGACAACGTGCTGCATGCACCTCTCTGCCATGAAAAGCTGTTTAAAATATATTTTAGGCCAAATCCATAAAATTATGCAGAAATCTTGAAAAATTACATTAATTTGTTTAATACATATAGGATATAGCACCCTAGAGAATTGCTTTTACAAATTGATTTAATTTTGGACTGTAAGTGCGTTTCAGACCCAGAGACGAGCACTGGTTACAGACTCTACATGTAGGCTGGAGCTTTAACTGATTTTCAGGAGGCTTAAAATCATACAAAGCATCTTATTAAGTTCCACAGAAGACTGTAACTGAAGGCATTTACTTCCCTTAAATACAGAGCACATTTCTGTTCGTATAAGAGGACCTGCTGTTCGGTCCACTTCAGCATTCAATGTTTTTGGCCAAGTCTGTTAGAAAAGCGTTAAGTGGATTAGAGTAGTCTGTTATAGGATTTACACAAATGGAATGGATTTGTCGAGGCTAACTCAGGCACAATCCTCCGGTGACATTCCTTGCACCTGCTCCTCCACTGATTTCACAGTCAAATACAACAACAAAGTTATAATGCAGTTGAATTCTCTGTGACTGAATCGTATTCTTGGATTATTGCTCGCAGCAGTATTGCTTTATGCCTTCTTTTATCAATGCATATCAATGGAAAAGACTAGACATCCTTATTGATGAGCTAGAGGTGATTATTATGCGAGTTAGCATTTTTAGTGTCAGGTTGTGAAAGCCACAGTCCATCCTCTCCCGCAGTCTTTTCATTTCAGCAGAGCTGGTCTGTATTTCTAGACCCCTGTCAGTCAGTTATCTCCTGTGAGGGCCGTTTTGGTCAATGCACAAAAGCAGCTCGATGTCCTTTTGATGAGAAAAGGAGATGTCTTTTGTATTCTGCTTTCTATTAGGGCTGGAAAAAGCATGGCTCATAGTTCCCTCAGAAGAGCAGTTTAGCTGTGGTGAGGCCGAGCACAGCTGTACGATTCTTTTAAAGCGCATATATGTTAAACTGACTTTGCTCAGATGTGACAGCATGGTGTCAGAGTTTGTAGAGAATGCATAGCATACCTGAAGAGACATGCAAGGACACAGATTCTTACATTAAACTAGACATGGTAAGTTTATCTCCAGCAGAAGAAGCCATCAGTCTATTGTAACAGACCAGTATTGCCATATTGGCCTTGTTTGTAGGCGTGGAGTGGTTCAGATGATCACTATTTGGTTGTAGTGATCACTCTTTGGTTGATTGGATTGGCTTCCCCCATCTCCTAAAAGGTAGCCAGGCCTTTACGACGAGGTAATGTGTTTGGCTATGTGTTCTCTCACCCATTGATGAAAAGCATTACATTTTGTCTATGAATTTGGTCACTTTGAATGGGAGCTTTGCATGCCAAATGACTCTCTCTCTAAAAGCTGTGTTGTGCAAGTGAAGTGGTCTTTTAAATGTGATCTGCAATCATACGGAAAAGTTTGAACAACCCTGGTCTAAATACATGTTTTGTTGATTTTCTAAGTGAAAAAAAAGTTAAGCCAACTTAAATATGCCATTTTTTGCACAGGCCATGTTATGTTTTTATTTTTTTAATTGCTATTGTTGGACCAAAACATCTTATCTCCAAAATGGCAACTTTAAATGTAAGTCAGTGGAACCAGAATTTTTTCCAAGTAATTTCTTTTAGTCCATTCACACGGTCAAGTCATTTACACACAATATAAAGGAAAGTAGGTATTTTCAAATTGTCAAAAACTGAAAAACGACAAAAATGGAGATACGAAGTTTTCGTCCAACAACAGTGATATATTGAATTTCACCATGGGTCCCCAAACTTTTGCACACAACTGTATTTGAAATTTTATGTATTGTTACTAAAGGTAATTCTTAGGCTGTATTTACATTATGGTAGACAGTCAACAGAAAGTCAGGTGTTTCATTGTTGTCCATGGATCAGCAATAGAAAATTATGCCACTGCCAGCAGCAAAAGCAGAGCAAAATTTTACCTGCTTCTGATACCAACTGCAACAGATGAAGACAATTGGGATTTGCTCTGCATTTTTGAGATGCTCTTATCCAGAGTGACTGACAATTTTTAACCATGTTTCAGAGGTAGCTGAATGTAGCATTAGGAGTCTAGCCCAAGGAAACTCTTTGGTGTAGCATGGTGTGCTTGCCCACACAGGGCATTGAACCCTGTGGAGGGCAGTGATTTTACCCACTATGGCATACCAATGTGCTAACATAATTTTGATTTTTTTGGGAGACATGGACACAACGTTGTTGTCCATGTGCACCATCTATTACACAGCAAAATATAGAGTTCAGAACATCCTCACACTTTTTTCCACCTAAAACAATTAACATTGCTCAAGCTCTTTTCTGACCATCATTCATTTTCTCTGGAAATGCTGATACCGTGGCAATGTTTCCATGGCTGCATGCGCTATGAACGTGTAAACACGGCATAAGAACTGCAGCTATTCTATATCCATATCTTCAGTAGGTCTAACTATATATATCTACTCTTTTTGCTCCTTCTCTAGATCTGCAATCAGGGCTGTTCATCCTGAGGTGCTGATGTGTCTGGGTGCTGCTGTTTTTACTGTCTCAGTGTTGTTAAGGTTAGCATGTGGTTACGGGAATGTGGTGTAAAGCCTGCACTTATGGGTATCCTTTACACAAACAACCAATTTGTGGGAGAATGCATATCCATACTTGTAGAGAGAGTGAGTTTTTAGGCTGATCATAGCTCTCATGCATGACTGATTTAGGGATGTACTGCAGCCACGAAACTAACGTTCACTAAATATTTCAAGCTAGTCCAAAAGGCTCGATCAACAGCAGCTTCTGACAAAAGCTCTGCAGTATTCCATACGGGAGTATCTCTTTTTCCATATGTTTTCCATTTGTGATGTTATCTTAGTTGTGGTGTGCCGTGATTAGCTGAGTGACGAATTTGATGGTTCACGAAAAGCCCATTATTTATGCAGTGTAATGACTGATTCCATTTTAGAACAGTGTCCAGGAAAGGCAATGAAACATAACAGAAACTTTACCCTCTATAGCCCTACTTATTCTATACCAGGTATGGCCTACATCTTCTTCTACCTACTTCTGTTTTACAGCTCATCAATCACATCAAACAACATGGAATTGTCCCCTCCACAACATGGAGTGTCACTTCCCCGCCTTTGTAGCATCTTCTATAAGGATCATACACAGCCGCACTTACGTGCAGAAACCTCATGGATGGTGTGGTATCGGCTCTGGTTGTCTAGGAAGGAGATGTTCTTGTCATAGGCGGTTGGCCGGCAGCAGGGTCTGTGCTTGGCCTTCTTGAGGTCCTCCTTGATTAGTTTGCTGTTGCGCTTCAAGATTGCCAGCGTCATGTCATAGTTGCGGCGGCTGGCTTCGCACCTTCCACTGCAGTAGCGGAAAAGAACGGTCTCGTCGCTGATGTAGCCTAGGCCCAGCTGGCTGACTGTTACCTCTTCTTCCTGTAGCGAGCACACTTTGCTGCCATTCTTGGCCCGTTTAGTCCTTTTGCCCTGCTTGGCGTCCCTCTGTGCTTTGCGCTCCACCAGTGCAGCGATGATCTGCTTCAGCTCACCCTCTGTGAAGCTCTGGAACATGTTTATGACTGGACACAGCAAACAAAGACAAATTGTTAATTTTATAAGCAAATGGAAGGGTAGCTAATGGTGCTTTTAAATAATCCTTGTAAACTCATAAACTCATGAGTTCCAAAGTTTACCACAAGTTCAGCCATTTCAAATTCATGACAAAGTCATAAACGTAACAAGTCGTGAGAGGCTCTGGGCTACAGTGATTTTACCATGGATAAGGGTTGTTGTTAGACACAATATGCCGTTTTTAAAACTTGTGACAATAATACAGAATTTAGTTTATGTGTGTTGGTATATGTGTATAAGTTGTCCATTTCACAAGCAAGTGGAAGGTTAGCTAAAATCTTTGTAAACTCATAAACTTATTAATTTGAAAGTTCAGGACTTTACAGCGGAATGGCTGTCAAAGTCATAAACTTAACAAGCCATGAGAGGCCCTGTTCTACAGTGATTTTACCATGGATAAGGGTTGTTGTTAGACACAATGTGAAGTTTTTAAAACTTGCAACAATAATACAGAATTTAGTTCATGTGGGAGGATATATGTGTATGCATTGAATATATTACAATGGTGTCAAATGTGGCTCAGGCAATCAGATTTTAGAACCTGGAACCATATTATAGAAACATACCTGAATTTAGGGTAGTATCTATGACAGAATCTTAATCTCAGATAGGGAAAGAAGTATTACAGAGTGAGTAATAGCATGTTTTAAGTTTTTCTAGGCAGACTTTTAAGTTTCCTTTTGTGTATGCTATTAACCCTAACCCTATTATATCTGCTATTTGTGTGTGATGTTCCTAAATACAGGGGGATACCTGGACAACTGAAGCTTAAGTAAGCATCCACTTTTTAAATAAATGATGCTCTAACCAAACAACCAAACAGCCTATGGCACTAAAGATGGCACGTGGAGCAGGCAGGATCGGTGTGGCTCACCCTATACATTTCATTTTGAAGAACAAGAGACCCTCACAGGAAAACAGACCATTTCACTCTTCTCAATCAGTCACTGAGTGTTAAATAAAAAGGACAAAAAAGAAAAAGCTGATTATAGGTCATTATAAAAACAAATTTTTCCGGTTCTAAAATCTGATTGGCTGAGCCATGTTCAAAGTTGTTGTAAAATACTCAGCGTACACACAACTATGACCACTTCACAACAAATTCTGAAATATATCATGAAAAAACCTTGCTGTGAATGTAATAATCTTTGACATGCTGTACTGATAATGTAAGCACCTGTTATTATTTAAACTGAGGGACAACATATTTTCTTAACTAGCACTGGTTAGTTAGCTAGCTAAAAGATAGCAAACATGCTAAACATGCTTTTATATTACTGTAAAATGGTGATGGTTGTATTATCTCCACAGACCCTGTGTCGTCTCCAGCCTTTTTATTTTATTATTCTGTTTTAAAACATTAGGTTACGGGAAAAGTACAAATATGTAGTTTTCATTGGGGGAAAAAAAACGTGTAATGAACACAGTGGGACCTTCAAACCACTGTTGTGCCTTTGAGGGTACATTTACACAGTTTTTACCCTGATCAATGAAAAATGTACCTGCATAAAACATGAAAAGTGCAATATGGCATTTCTATGTATATTTTTCATGTTAACATGTTAAACTAGTCTTTCATCAATAAAAAGAAATTGTACACTATAGTTTACAGAAAGATTTGTTCCCTGTACTGTCAAAATGAAATCTTATTTTCACTTTGACTGGCGGTCTCACAACTTTATATATGCATTGTTCATGTGATAAATTGACTATTTGCCCACCTTGACCACCTGAACACAAATTTATCATAGTTACACTTTGGTGTCAATTTTGTAAGTTTTTAGCTGACGAGGGCTGTTTGACTATACGTCAAATGAATCTGCAGACAGAATAAATCACAGGTCCTTCAGCAGTGTGTTTTAGTGTTTGTCTTAACATGCCCTTTACATGCATAATAACACTGACCTAATGCTAACCTAGACCAAGAAAAGCTTCTGACCTGATATTAAGCATTGTTTGGTTGTTCCTTATCCTCTGTAAGATCATCCAGTAATAGCATGGGCTAAAGACGGATACTTCTGTTCATCCTGGCATTGCAGAGCATTTGTAAAGATAGGTGCTGGTATGGCGTTTGTGCTATATATAACAGCGGTGGAGATTGGCACTATCAGCAAACTGATACAGGTCTTTACAGTGGATCAGAGGGAGGAATGTGAGAGAAGCAACATTAATGGGCCCATATTCCATTATTTTATTTGATGTTATTTTTTGTCCACCGAGGTCCACTTTTTTGTGTTTGTATGGTTTTATGCACCAAAAAACAGTCATAGTTGTTTATAGGTGCTTTTTCACAACCTCTCTTTATCTCTTATCTGTTGTTTAAGACTGTTATATAAATTAAATGTAAATCTCCTCAGATTTGCTGCTCTATGCCTTATTCAGAAAACAGCATGGTCTGAAACACTCCTCATAACTTCAGTGTGAGTGGGTGGGGCTAAATGGCCACAGGCTGAATAGGCACAAACGTTTTTCTCGTGATATGGGCCCCTTAAGCTTTGTCAGACGTTGAAAGTATGTTGTCACTGTCATAACAAAATATCTCTGAAATGCTGACTATGGAAGATGGAAAAATGATTTTATGTTGTGTATGTGTTGATAAGACTTCACAGTCGTTTTGGGGCATTTGGGGCATAGTCTATTTTATATTGTTCATAAAATGTAAAGAATGGCTGGTGTTTTCAAACAGTGTCAACAAAATTTAAAAAGGAACAACTTATGAGGTTTTGCTTTAACAGTGACACTTGGCCTACTACATGACTTTGACTCTACATTGACATGCTATTAACATGCCATAGCAGATGTTGTATGCTGTCATGTAAGCTTATGTCCAGTGAGGTAAGAGTGGCGTGTTACTATTACCATTCGGATGTCAAAATGTGCTTTAACATGGTACATTTAAGCAGTAGAACTCTTGAGGTCCTGTATAATCACAAATAACATCAAGGCTCTGATAAGGTGGATCATTCCAGCTGTGGCGTTATTGGTGATAACACACAACCTTGAGTGTCCTACTGCTTTTATTCAAAATAAAATAAAGAAGAAAAGCAAAGAAGCCCTGGATATTATGTCAAGTTTGCTATAACATCTGCAGTTCCTTCTGCAAAAAAGGGCATCCTTTTTGTTACAGACAGCATGGTAAAGACATTCACTGGATATTTCACTTTCTCTCCTTGATTTCTCATGATATAACATTAAAAAAAACAATACCACATTTTCTCACTCCTGAAACACAGAACAATTAAGATCATATATATTTCAAAATGTTAAATCTTGCTGAACATGTTTTGGAAAGGGAGGTTACCAACATTTAGTCATTAAGCAGTACATACAATATTTCACATGTGTTTAGCTAAAATAAAGCAATATTACATCATCATCATCAAAAATCAGAACAGGACCTAATGTCATTCCAACATCCACCACCATATATATTATGTTTGTGTGTCTAAAATGTTGTCACGACACAAATCATAACGCAATGTAAGCATTTTATATATGTATATACACACATATGCTTGGTTTGCTTGCATGAACACACATATGATACACCATCGCCTCTTTGTTCTGAGTAGAACAAAGAACATTACAAGTAAAACATTTTATGTGATTGTAGTTTGCTATTTTCTCAGAAGTAAAAAAATCATGTTGGAAATTTTACTGTGTTTACTATAAAAATGTTGCAATCTCAGGGTCAGGTCAGCTTTCCCAATACTCCAAGGAATGCCAATCAGTCTGTAAAGCATTTCGTCTTGTTGGTTGGAGTGTGCTCTGTTTGTCTCTGGCTTATTATAAATCTGGCTAATAATTTTTATGTGTGCAATAACTCAATAGCAATATTGTATAAAGCAATAATTTGAATTGCTTTATACAAGGTTTCATATTTATTATCACAGTCACTGCCACTTTACTGTATTCATAAGAATTAAAATCTTTTGTACATATTATAAATTTCTCTTTTTGTTTTCCATTATTAAAGTGTTTATTCTTTTACATAAATGGTTGCAACTGTAATAACTGCAATTTCCCTCTGGGATCAATAAAGTATTCTGATTCTACACACACACACATTTTCTAAGCTGCTACTTCCTCAGGGTCGCAGGGGGGTGCTGGAGCCTGGAGACAGACATACACAATCACAGCTAGGGACAATGTAACATGTCCAATTGGCCTGTGGGAGGAAACCCATGCAGGCACAGGGAGAACATGCAAACTCCACACAGAGAGGACCTTGGTTGCCTGGCCGGGGAATCAAACCCAGGCCCTCTTCCTGTGAGGCAACAGCGCTACCCACCGCGCCACCCGTATTCTGATTCTGTTTCTCATAATTCCAGTTTGTTTAGTTGCTCTCCTGTTACAGTATAAATGTATGATTAGCTGCATATCAGTCATTACTTAGCAACCAGTGGTCAAAAAATGTATTATCACAAACACCAGCATAGCTGGAAACTGATGGTGCCATCAGACATAAAACGTTATGGTATCTGTCATAACAATTACTGATAATGGTAACATGACCCTGTTATTTTACTGAACATAATCTGTCATGACTACTCATAACATCCTATGATCAGCTACACCATGTTTATGGCATGATTATGTCAGTGTTATGTAGCAGAGTTCAAGTAAAGTGTAATCGTATTTTCAACCGAACAAATGAAGACAGATCTTTACATAACACATTGTTTTTCAACGTGAATCTAATATCACAGCCTTTAGTGTTTGTGTTGTGCTGAGTGCCAGAGTCCATGGACAGGTGGCCAAAGAGCACACTGAGCCACTGCTGACCCACTTAGCCCAAGTAATTCTCTGATCCCTCCTCTACCTCAGGGGACACTGTTTTCAATTGGATTGTCATAAATTCGTCTCAGCTGCGTGAGTGTGTGGGCTCCTGAGTCTGTGTGCGCACTCATTTCCATATCACCTCATTACTGGAAGTCAGCAGGAGATGCATTAGCATGATTTGTTCAGTCGCTGAAACTATTCATATGGAAAATCAGTTTACATCTCATATTCATTGACTTGCAAATTCTGCTTACAGAAGAAGAAACATAACTGTAATTATACAATGCGTCCTGTACAATTATACAATGCATTCTTCGAACCACTTGCATTATTGTATTGACTGGATCCAATATGGAAAACGCTACTGAAGGAAGAGGAAACAATGCCTATGTATGCTAATATGGTGCTTAAAGGGGAATTCCACCAATTTGTAAACAAACTGTATGTGCGTAATGAAATGGTTAAAATGTAAGCAAAGTCATTCAGAGTGGTTTAATCTGAAAGGCTCTTCCAAAGAAACCTGCAGTGGTGATGATAGGAATCAGACATCTGAAGAGTTTAATGGCTCTACTTGTTCCCTCACAGGAAGTTATTACATAATTTGGTTATGAATATCCTACCTCTCTCACCCCTGGTTCCTAGCTCCACCACTGGAAAGAAATAAGAGTAGGTTTCTCTACAATAAATAATATCACATCATACCACTCTGAATGACTTTGTTTACATCTCATTTATCCCCTTTAAGCATTTTAACCCTCTAAACACATAGATACAGTACAATAAATGCATAGGGCAAAATATATGTACAAGGGCATTAGCACAGCAAAATGTGCCTGGATGTGACCGCATTGTGCACTTACAGTGTGCCCAAATTTAACATTTGATTTACTGAAACTGCAGTTATTCATGCAAACTGTGAATAGCTCTGCCCCCCTGCCTACTAACTGCTCGCTCATGAGGCAAGCAGCGCTGTAATGATGTTCAAGCCTGGACAACTGCTAGTGTGCAGAGTTTCTCTCTGTCAACTGTCAACAGTTTGTATATTTTGTGGCCTTGCGAGTTTAAACAGTGTTTTTCTGATAGTAAATGTTCTTTCAGACTCTGTTCAGCACATCTCCACTCACTTTTAGTGCTGTTTTCCCACAGTTTGGGTGGCCATCCATCAAATGCATGAGGAAGATAATGCATTTTGCATTTCAAAACCATGCACAGTGGATTCTGCACCAGTTTCAGAAGAATCTAATTTGCACCTAAACCTGTCACGAAACCGACATCGGGCCTGTAGTGTTGCTGTCTTAACGAAACCTCGTATCTCTTCTATGATAACTTTAAATGACAAAATAGTAATTTAAGAGAAAGAAAACATTCTTAACTTTGATGTATGTTAATGCAAGCAGTTTCTTCTTCAAGTAATTTTGGACCATTTAGGTTGGTATATTCCTCGCAAAATGGGCGGCTGGTGTTTTTAAATGGTGTAAAAACATCAAAAAACGGAATATAGGTTATAAGGTTTAGGATAGAATAGAATAGATAGATAGAGAGACAGACAGACAGACAAAAACTTATATAAATATAGAATAGTACATTATTCAAGCTGAGGCATTGACAGAAAAGACGACTTACATTCAGAAATGACCGAGTTGGCACCATTCGCTGATCTGACCCTCCGAAACTTCCTACCAGTCCAAGAAGAGGAGCTGTTTGAGGACATAGAAGATGCAGGTGATGCTGTTGATGGTAGCGGTGGTGGTGATGATGATGATGAAGAAAATGATGAACGCTCGAAGTGAAGAGGAACAGGTGCTTTCAGGGGAAGCAGGATTCTAGAGAGGAAGACGGACAGTGCAGCACCACAGAGCGTCAAGGCGATGGCGGCACACTTCCATAACTTCATCTTAAAATGAGTAAGAGCATTGGCACTCTGCAAGAGAGAATAAAGGGTTCATAATGTAATGTTGCACAATAAGCTCTCTGTACCCTGGAATATCCACATATATACACCACCTGTATCTCTGATTTGGTCATTCTTTCAGGCTGCATCAAACTGGCTTTGAATAGCCATGAAAATAGACTTGTGAGGGCAGTAGGTCACAGATTATTCATGCACATGTTCGTCATACTGGTAAATTACCATCTGATATCAATTACTGTCCATGATCTAAACCCATTGTTGACGGACAGGCAATTTACTTTGATTTTCCCTTTAGTTTGTGTTTCTGGCAGATGAAGGATTGACCTGTCCAGGCTCCGCCCACTGAAGTGTTCTTATGTAGCTACTGTTGCGAGGTTGGGCAAGCTTTACGTAATGTTGGCCAAAGTCCTATTGAATCTAATGCTACATTTTAATGCAGTAACTTAAATTTTTGTCAAAATATCTACAGTCATATTCATTTAAAATAATTTTTTTTTTTGCATGTGAAGCCCATCATTTTATTACAGATTGGGGTAACATTTTATTTGGAGTGGTCCTTTGTAGATGATTAATAAACTCTTAACAAATTATCAATAACACATCAGTAACATGATACAGTGAAGAAGCAGTAGTGCAGCATCTGAATACACTGAAGTAAATATCTTGTAGATGTTCTGTTGATATATTACTTACATTAAGTAGATGTATTGTTAATATGTTACTTCCATTACACAAAACCTATCCTTACACAACCTTACCCAAAGCCTAACCCTCACCCTGGCCCTAATCCTAACCCTAAACTTACCCGCATCTTAAAACTTAATCCTAACCATTTTTGACAAGTAATTTAGTTAATGTTAGTATTGTGGTTGTTGTCGTTTAATCTTGTCTAGTTTAGATTAGCTACACTCTACGCTTTCAAACTGTAGGCCACAGCCCCACAGTGGACCACAGTGGGTCTGCTAGGGGCCTGTGGATGTTTTTTAAGTGAGTACAGTATATATATATATATATATATATATATATATATATATATATATATATATATATATATAGACTTTTAACTAAATGAAGTGTAAAATAAGACAGTTATTAATGTTACAATACTACCTATAATGTCAGCATGGAATGGATGAAATTCATCCATCATGGATAAATAGTTAATAACAGAGCTTTCTAACAGAAAGCTCCTGAGACTGGGCTGTCAACATATCTTATGAAGGTAAAACAGCATAAACTAAAGCAAAGCAAATACAAGAGTGTGTACCTAACACTTGGCTGCATGTGCATGGGAACTGACCCAGTAGGGGTAAAAATAAGAAATGGGATTAGACCTAAACATGCTTCCAAACCTGTCAGACTGGACCAAACATCCATTCTCAACTTTCCTTTCCTGGCCCTGACGTTCAGCATTAGGTAGCTGCCAAACAACATCTGCTATGTAATTAGATGACTTTGTTATTTATTATTTTTGGTTATATTATAAAACCAAAGCAAAATTGAAGTTATTTATGAATTTACTTTATAACCTGTTTGGGGAATTTTATTTATTCAACACTCTATAATTCCTTGTATTCTATCATACTTTTGGTTCAGCAACAATTTCTAATGAGAAATACATTTAACAATAGCCTTAAGAAAAACAACATAATGTTTTGATGGTTAATTTTTAAATTCAGGTTTCTTGTACCATTATTTAACCCTTTACCAAGCCACAGGCCCAAAGATTTATTACACACTTATAAACCTAAAGAAAGCTCTTTTAGTTTGCATTGAAGTCCCTGTAATTAATGAATAATATACCATAGTATGTAATAAGACTGGAATGTTAAGGGGTTAAATTTATTTATCACTGAAACAGAAAAATAATTATTAAATTAGTCGATCAATCTGGAAAAAAATTCAAGAGACTAAATGATTTTACAAATATTTATTAGTTGCAGCCTTAGATGCTAATTAAGTGACACTTTTTTTTAAATTAATGAAATTATGAATAGCACTACTACTTCTCATTAGGTTTAACGGCATGTTTTAACAAAGTTCTGCTTGGCTTTGCAACAGTTGCTATGAACATGCATAGTGCAGCATGGAATTCCTCGTTTGTGGCACATACCATACAAGTTCCACGTGCGCTCTAGAATTTAACCCCACTGTGAGAAAGACTTCCTGCAGACAGGTTCATCATTCAGCAATTTCATTCACAGATGTCATCACAAGTGGTTTTGCCATCCGCAAATATTTTGCTCCTCTTCTGAGCTCGTTCCGGTCATGAGTCGCCTCACAGGTGTGGATTCTTGGATAGGATGTCATGTCCTTTGTCCCCCTCTCAGTGTTCACAGAGGTTTCAGACACAGTCAATCTCAGCATGTTCTTATTTATTCCTTTCTTAGTTTGACTTAGCAAAGATGTATCTGGAAATCTAAGAGAGGCTCTGCATAATGTATTATGGTGGTTATGCTGGTTATGGGATCCTCTTTTGGCAGCTTGTCAGCACAGATGAAAAGCGTATTAGCGCTCTTTTTTGAGTCGTCTCCCCAGTCAGGTTACTCTCTGTTGTTCCACAATCTTATGGGGGTTGTTTTGTTTTCAAATGGGATGTTTGTAGATTTATGGGCCCTTTTCCTAAATGGGCCTGTTGTGTTGGACAACTGTTTTTCAAATGCGCTCCAGAAATGACCCAACAAAGCTTTATATCTCTGAGATGGTAATTTTCTAGGAGAAGGAGAAATTGTCATTTTGGGCCATTTCTATTGGCCCATTTATAATGAAATGTTGACACAATGCAAAGGGAGTTTTCCAAAAGAGCTAATGAATTTGAAAGTTTTGATATAACTTTGTTGAACATGATTTTTACAAACCAGTTTCTTCTGAGTCAGTACTGCAGTATTGATGTTTTATGTAGACTTTAATGCATGCCTATCACATAATTGCTCTCTCTATCTCTTCATTTGTCCAAATCAAGAGAGCAACAGAATGCAAAACAGTTCTGCAGACAAGGAAAGAGTAATCCGGCAGTGGATAAGAGCTTCTCCAGACATAGAGTCTCTCAGACTGCTTTGCCAGACTGAGAACATACTGGCTTCAATTAGGATTTGGTTGCTGACCAGACGAACATGGAAAGTGGAAAACGAAGATCAGGGAGATGACCAAGATATGAGTTTCTTAGCTATGCTTAAGAAGAATAAATCTTTTTAGATGTTAATGCTTTGTAGCTTTTAGAGGTTTGCTACTAGATCGAGTCAGATGGGAGCTGACAAAATATCTGGTTTCTGCTGAGTTTGTAATAAATTGCTTATGTACTACACTGGGCTCGATTTGTTTTTGAATAGGTAGTTTTTTTATGTAGTAACTTGTTTTTATTGGTAGAACTACACCTATCTCTCTCCCTCCCTCTATATATCTCTATATAGTATTGTATACTTTATGTCAGGGGTGTCCAAAGGTCTTGTCTTGGAGGCCAAAGTGCAATGTTTGTGGTGGGCTGAGTTCCAAAAAAACATACTTTAAAAAAGTAGTGATGGCTGAGTACCGAATATACTGTCCTAATTGTATTCAGTAAGGTATTACATTATAAGGCATTAAAAATAACATATTTTTAATACATTTAGAATACATATTGATAAGGCTGATGGTAAAAACTGTATTATTTGTTTGATGTAATATTTATTTAATTCACATGGTTTCTCTCTCAGTTTCTGCTTAAAAAGGAGCTGCAAAATTCCTAGTATTATTTGGCTCATATCATCTGCTTTGGTCCACTGCTGCTCCCACAATTTGTCAGCTGTCTCATGATCTAGACAAACAATTCTCCATATCCCAATAACAAAATCTAGCAAATGTGACACTGAAGTGGGTCGCTGTGGTTTTCAATGAATGGCATATGTGATTAAATGCATGCACAAGTCCAACAGTACTGATGCTAAGCTTATCACTAGTCAAGATGTTCACTATTGAAGAGTTCAGTTTCATCATCACTCAAAAAACCTCAGAAACAGTGAGATTAATAATCAAACTGATTTAACAGTCTACTCAGGCTTTAGCAGAGCTCAGTAACACTGAGATTAATAACTGATCATCACATTAATTCATCAGTCTACTCAGGTTTTAGCAGAGGTCAGTAACACTGGGATTAATAAGTGATCATTGGTGTATCAGTCTACGCAGGCTTTTGTAGAGCTCAGTAACACTGAGATTAATAACTGATCATCACATTGATTTATCAGTCTACTCAGGCTTTAGCAGAGCTCAGTAACACCGAGATTAATAACTGATCATCACATTGATTTATCAGTCTACTCAGGCTTTAGCAGAGCTCAGTAACACTGAGATTAATAACTGATCATCACATTGATTTATCAGTCTACTCAGGCTTTAGTAGAGCTCAATAGCACTGAGATTAATAACTGATCATCACATTGATTTATCAGTCTACTCAGGCTTTAGCAGAGCTCAGTAACACTGAGATTAATAACTGATCATCACATTGATTTATCAGTCTAATCAGGCTTTAGCAGAGCTCAATAGCACTGAGATTAATAACTGATCATCACATTGATTTATCAGTCTACTCAGGCTTTAGTAGAGCTCAGTAACACTGAGATTAACAAGTGATCATTGGTTTATCAGTCTACTCAGGCATCAGTGTCTGTAAAATAAAAAAATCGTTTTTTACACACTGTGTTTTTAAAATAGATAATAAACAAGCACTAATGGTGTTTCTTTTAAAGATGGTGTATATATTTTTTACTTTAGTGGCTAAGTATTCTTCTAAAAATGTAAAAAGTGACAGTTTTCTGAAAACAGCATTTACAAAAATGTTACAAAAATTTAATAAATACATCTGTTTTTAAAAACTTTCTTAAGAATTATGCTATATTTTGTTACTTTATTATTTAAAAGTTACAATTTCAGAAGGAAGATAATAAGTTATATGAGGTATTAAATATGTATGTTTAGTAAATATGTGTGTATAGTAAATGTATAGTAAATATGAATGGCGATGGAGTCATGGTTACAAATTTGTGATCACGCACTTTGCCATTTCCTCTGCCAAATGAGCCGTACCAAGCCTGAATACCTGTCACAAGCCATTGATTAGTCAAACTAGCTAGCCAGAATTGCTGTCACATAAAACCAAATGCAGAGTAAAAGCTAAATCAGAACTTGAAGCTCCTCACTTGCTGTTACTGTTGTTTGTGTTTATTGCTAGATTCGTGTGGAATCGTGTAACCACACAAGCTAAAATGAACTCTTACTACTTTCACAGTTCTGTTGTGTGATGGGAAATGGACGCCAAGGTGTGGACAGTTCTGAGTTCAGATTTGTGTGCTGTGCTATACAACCAAGCCTCGCTAAACAGTCTCACTTTTCTTTGCTTTTTGCCACAGAAAGTTCACTAAAGGAACTGTTTAAAATTCCAAATGAGTCAGCGACATCTTCATTATGGAAACATCATTACATCAGATAAAAAGCATGCTGGTCATGTGCAGTGCAGAGCTTGCAATAGTATTTCAAACTGTGATAGCAGGAGGAACAACATGTCATCGAATCAGCAACACTTTGACTATAGATGAAGCCAATCCAATCGAGTTTGGGTCGGCTTCAGGTCTCAAATTTAGCAGTACCAATCAGGCCTAGTTGAGTCGTGTCTCCAGTTGGGTTCACGCTTCGGTTTCATGCCTGCGCAGACTTATAGTAGTAGCTGTATGAAGACTGTTAAAACAGCTGCCGAGATCATTGTGCTTTTTGAAATTCTGTGAAGGTTTTACACAACCTGTCATCTGTTGAACTTGAACATCTGAAATACTGCAGGGGTTTTCTTTTATTAATTTAAAACAGCTCTGGAACTTTTTTATCTCTGTTGCTGCCTCAAATGTAACCTTGGAGAATTGTAAAAGTTTCTTTCAAAGTTTTAGGAGGTGCACTTTGGAGCTTAGTGCCCCTGATGCCTTGAAGGAAGTGTCACAGCTGAGAAGCACTCATGTGCTGTGAAGTGAATTAGTCATTAGGAGGCATCTGTGGGATGAGTGTCCTGAACCAGGGTCAGAGTCATATTTGAATAGGAAAAGGTCCTGTTCCAGGTGAGCCTTATTCCCATGCTCATAAAGCAACTGCAGTAGGACATCAAAAACCCCCCATGCTTATATTATGCCTTCCTAATGCTCATTAAAATTGTAACTCATCTACATTTTAGTTCACATTAGGGGTGGATATTTATCTCCCCTTATGGTGACATTTATCATTGTCGAGCTGACAAACCCTCTCTAAATTTTTCCACCGTCATACATTGTGCAATAATAAAACTTTTTTCAGATGCTGTTCCAGCATGAATGACTGATGATGACAGATAGAGAATTTCAAACTCTTCAAAATCTTTTCAAGTATCAGTCCAGTTCTTACATGAGGACATCTCCCAAAGAATGCAGCAAATAACCAAAGTGAGTTAGCATTGTGAAAAAGAGATCTTCTAGCTCAGGGGTCGGTAATTTTATCCATTCAATAAAAGCCAAGCCACCTTGGGAGCCACAACATTTTATGTCTGTTTTACGATCTTGGCTGCAAATATGTCTCAGTATGTACTAATGTACTAAAAATGTAATATAAATGAAAATTCAGACTTTACTCTGCGTTAAGCTTTAGCTCAGCTTTTCTCACATCTCCAGCAGGATACTTTTTCCTCAAAAGTGGAACAGTTTCTTGAAGATATCTCTCAATGGTGTATGAGGTTGAAGTCAGCTTCTCATTTGCCAACTTCCTGTTAGAATTTTACCATAACACCTTAAATGCTGCCTGCCAGAATGTAACTGCTGCGCCATTTAAGGTGAAACAGGAGAATTAAAAAAAAAAAGATGGCGAATGAGAAGCTTTGAGACTTTAGCTTTGCTGCTTTTTAGTGTTTGAAAGTTTCTCATTGCAGATTAAACCTATCAGGAAACCAGCTTAGTGCTTATAAACGCAATCCATTCACCTCTAAATTATCGATGTTCATCTTAAATCTCTCTTTGCCTTTACATTAGCTACTAGCTAGGCGAGGGTATCTGCATTGTTATGGTGACCAGCAGTCTGCACGCTAACCTAAGGTTGAATTAGCAGTTGTACATAATACAACTCTAGCATTTAAGTCTGTTTATTATTAAGACTGTGTTCGAATGATCAGCAGAGCTTTATTTTACTGCAAAGG
This sequence comes from Pygocentrus nattereri, assembly GCF_015220715.1. Lineage (NCBI taxonomy): Eukaryota > Metazoa > Chordata > Actinopteri > Characiformes > Serrasalmidae > Pygocentrus > Pygocentrus nattereri. The sequence goes on along the minus strand of NC_051225.1, from coordinate 25,327,907 downwards.
AGATTTTTTTTTACCTAAAAGTCTAATTCTGCTGGGGCACCATAACAGGGTAGTGGCAGAGTCACATGTTACTGAATCCAATACACTTCATATATTTAACATATCTTTGCAGACTTGATCTCTGGTTTTCAAAAAATGTAATATTGTTCCACACCTCCAAAGTTCAGTCTTGGAAGTCGGTTACATTTTCTGCTTCTCACGATCCAAGTAATCTCAAACACATTCAGTGATGTTGAGGTCTGGACTCTGAGGTGGTCAGCATATCATTCTGAGATTTGGATATTTGGATAGTTCGCTGTAGATGCTTATCTTGCATGTAACTCACATTTGATTCATTAAATATCTGGTCAGTTCACCTTCATTTTTTTCTAGATCTATAGATAAAGTATTGGGGGTGACCCAAATAACATGGGACCACACATTTTCATCTTTATTGTCAATTTTCATTTCTCAGTGAGGTCTTCTTGGCAGTCACACATCCTTTCAGACTCATAGTGTTGAGTTATCTTCTCACAGTGGAAGATGGACCGAAACAGCTGTGGAGTTTTCAGATCTGATTCAACAGCAGAGCTTGATTTTCTCCTCGCTCTCAGAGATGAAAGCTTTAAGTGCTGTTTATCTGATGGAGACAGTTTCAGTGGTCTTGAACCTAAATGGTCTTTTAAATAACTTGTATTTAAAAAGTCATTTTGACAGAATATTAAACAATTGACTTCTGCACAGAACTGTATATTTCTCATTAATTACACGTGTTTGTGTGAACATGGGTAAAGCACCCATTTCAAACACATAATGGTCAGCCGCTGGCAGCGGTTTCTAATCAAGGAAACCAGTAAACCACTTTTCAACATGACATTCCTCAGTACTGTGGTCAGTACATACAGGGTACGACGGTATGTTTTCATATAGATTATATGTGATGGAGAATATGATCTATTTAAAGCTGGACAGATTTGCAGGACAGTTTGAATCATTAAAATATATGTGAGACCTTTTCTGTGTATGGGCCAGAAATAATATTTTCAAATGTACTGACTTTGCTATGATGACTGGCATCATATATTTGATTGTAAAAAGTTGGAAAACATTTTTATCCCTTAAAATTCATAGCTAATCTCTACCTATTACTACCATTGAAAAGAAGCATTTCATACCTACGCTATGGGAATGCTCTGTTACAGTGGCGTCTGTGTTTGTGTAGCTATTGGATTGTGACTGACTGACATTCAGTCTTGTATAAACATTGCCTGACTAATAGGTCTGCCTCTTCATTTTCAGTGTAACGCCTTTGTTTCAGTGGCTTATGAACTTGACACTGTGAAAAGGCTAGGCAGGATATTCTCGACATAAATTGTTCCATTAAGTGCCTTGTCCCCTTATTAGGAAACAATGCAATTGTTCACAGGAGGCTTTCGAAAACTGCCCAGCTGCCATCCTATCCATATGTGTGTTTCCCGTTCCCCAACAGAATCTTGAAGAACTTCATTCGTATTTCTGGAACATTCAAAACAAGACCAAAAATAAATTAAATTGTCAAGTCAAGTGGCTTCTTAACAATAATAAAATGGGCATACTGGCGCCTTAGAGCCTGTCCTCATGCACATTTCTCATCCTGGCGACACAAGTGGAAATTTGCTGCATGTTATCCGTCTGACTGCACTACAGTGGCATTTGTCAAATCCTATCGTTCATACCATGAAACTGTCCTCCCACTAATTTAGTGAGTAAGAAGTCAATAGTTTCCCTCATTACATTCCATTACAGTCCTTACTATGTTAATACAAGTGTATATGTTCATTCAGGTGCAACATAAAAGGATATATGCTGTTGTAAGCTTTGGGGGATTAGGGTTAAGACCATCCAATTTACTGCGTCAGTCACATAGACTGTCAGTTTCTGGAAAATTCTCACAGCAAGGTTATGAGGCAGAGGCCACTAGAAGTGATTCAAATTTTTAACAATACCCCTTTTATGTGGAACAATTTTCACTGCATCCATATGAAATTCATTTTAGTAACTTTCTGCCTCCAAAATCAAAAATGTCAGGTGGTGCAACCATCTGACTATGTATATTGATTAAGTGAAGTATCAAAAAGGTCACTTAATTATATAAAATTCTAAATAAAATAGTTTGGCATGATTTTATGTCTGAAAACCATGTTGCAAAGTAAGGCTCGCATCCTCTTTCTTAAATGTCAGGCAGCTCAATGAAAAACAAAGGACTTTTATTTTTACATGCTTTTACTGAAAACTTGCAAGCATATTACATCATAAAGAAGACCACAAGTGACTTTCATGGTGCAATGCCAAGCTCAGTAACCCTTTCACAAGTGTGATTTTTGAGCCATGGTTAGAATGGTTCAGTTTATCATGTCAGGTGATCCCCAGGTGTGTTGCCTATCCCCAGGCAAGCCATGAAAATCAGTAATTATTATAATAATGTAAAAAAAATGCAAGTATAAACTCAATTTCAAGACAAGCCAACATTTCTATGGACATCCTAAGTAGATACCTGCTTAAGTTGAAATTTGTCTGAAAAGTCAGGTGGCGCAACCAGATATGTCAAATGGTGCAACCGGTCCAGCACAGTTTTAATAACTATATATATAGTTATTATTATTATATAGCTCAGGAGCTAATGATTAGGACACCATTAGAGAAAATCTTGAAGGAACTTATTTGATCAGATATCTGGTTTGCGCTTTGTTCTTGGAGTGTATGGTATCATCATGCCCAGATCAGTAAAGCTCTCTGAGGCCTTCAGAAAGAAGGCTGTAGATGCCTGTGAGTCTGGAACAGGTTTAAGAAGATCAGTCATTCCACTGTCTGGAAGATCATCTACAAGAGAAGGAGATTTAAAACTACTGCCCACTTGTCCATGCCACTCTATCTCAGTTATGTTTTTTTTAATAAAATATTGCAAAGTCAATTTGCAATGTTTTTTGCTCTGTTACATAATATTTTCATATACATATTGTTTAAACTGAAGATCTAAAATTGTTATTTAAATATAAACATATGTCAAAAAGAAACATATCATGAGGTGTACTATATATAATATATAGTACATATATGTAATATATATAGACTCAGAAAACCACAGATTTTTATTATTGGTGGATTTTCTTTTTTTCATCATTTGAAAATGCTAGCTATCCTTTATATTGTGTGAAATTTTCATGATGAATGGGCTAATAGAAATAAGACTTCTAATAATAAATAAAATCAAAAGTTAAGCAAGTTTTGCATCTTCTGAAAAACTCCAATTTTGAGGTACAAAGCAGTAGCATTTGATTTTGATGTCTAGATTGACTACAATGCAGTTACATACTGCCCCCTGATTCACAAAAGAACAGTGCCATAACTTCAGCACACCACATTGAATGTTTTATTTTAAAATATGTTAAATTCAGCAAATAAACACTAACTGTCTATTAAAATGTACAGAATTTGTTCTCTATAGAGGATGTGTTCACTTACTTTCACTTACAAAATCAATTATTTGACCGTAGTGCCCAAATGTTTGTATATGACTGTATTATATACAAACACCACACAACCCACAATGAGCAAACATGGTGCAGGTTTACCATTGGAATTCCACCAATTTAAAAAACTTGCATAAAATATGGTTAACTCCTTAAAATCCCACGCTTATTACATACTAAGGCTGATTCAGGAACCACAAGGACTTTAATGCAAACTGGCTGAGCCCAAAGCTGGACCTGCCAATGGGTCCTGGCTATTTAAGGGCTTAATATATCATGTATCATATATGTCAATATATAAACAAAATTATTCAAAGTGGTTGTAGAGAAACTTAACTAAACATAACTGTTCACATAGGTGCTGATAGGAACCAGACATCTGAAGCATTTAATGCCTTTAGAAGCTACCACAACATAAACAATGTGTAATAGTTTTGAGAGAAGGATTTGGCCTTAAATGCCTATGGTTTTAATTAATTCATGGTGTATGGGTACCGGATGTTGTTAAGATTAAGATTAAGTGACCCTTATTAGTCCCACAATGGGGAAATTTCACCTCCACATTTAACCCATCCATGAAGTGAAACACCACATACACACAAGGGGGCAGTGAGCACACTTGCCCGGAGCGGTGGGCAGCCCAATCCGCAGCGCCCGGGGAGCAGTTGGGGGTTAGGTGTCTTGCTCAAGGACACCTCAGTCATGTGCTGTCGGCTCGGGGGATCGAACCGGCGACCTTCCAGTCACGAGGGTGGATCCTTAACATCCAGCCCACAACTGCCCCAGGGAAGGACTATGTTAGGCAACATAGTCCCTGAAGAAAATGTATATTAAAGATTTACAAATATTTTACCATTATTATTACCACATTTACCATTACATTACTTTAAAAAACACATCTAGGTTTACTGTTCATGTTGAGTAGTATATAAAATGGCTATATTTGTGTTATAGATATGGCAACCCCTGGCTCCTTTCACCCCTACTGTAAAGAAATGTGTCAGTAAGCTTCACTACAGTTAACTAATTTACATCAAGCAGCTCTTTGCTTGCTCTATTCACTTTGTTTAGATCTCAACAACTGATGAATTATGCAAAAAAATTTTTAAAATGGGTGGAATATCAACAAATTCTAAATATGCTGTGTATTCTTATCTCTTTTCCTCAATAAAGACCAGCAATGATCTCATGCATGCCACTATATCCAGAAAAAATGAAGTAGGCCTACATCTCATTGTTCTGTCAGTATTCGTGAGCAGTTATGCTATCCCAGAGCTTGTCAAGCTTTTAACTTTGATGATGTCTTATTACTCACAGACAAATGATTACACTCAAAACGTTCCTCTGATACTACCTCACCTTCAATCGTGAATAATAAACGTCACCACGGGTCAAACCATCACAGTGCATTTTCAGAGATCCTGTGCTCAGGCTAACATGTTGAAATGCTTAGCTTGAGTGACAGCATAATCCTTTCATTTGACAGCCAGCTATCAGGGTCCGCCCCATACGAAGTAATCAGTGTAAAAGGTGAATAATATCCTGCTTACTCTTCTAAAGCTTCCTCAAGACTCATAATCTTCAGTTCTCATCTCCACTATTGAGCAATAGGCACTGCTGGAGAAGAAACTTCTTTCAAAGCTCAAAAAAGTTCTCTTAATGAAATAGTTTGATGATGTAGTAAATTATTTTGATGACAGTTTCCTTTCCCCCAAACTGTAGATTAGTCCAGACATGTTTGCTGTCTGAGGTTTGCTTCATTAGTTTTACACTGAAATTACAAGGCTAATGTAGCTAACAAGCCATGAAAGCAATTAGCATTGAAGAAAGTGCAAAAGTGCATGGCTTGCCTCAAACCGCATTGACGTGTTAAGTAATCTCAAATAGACTTGCTTATGTGGTTTCTGGCACTGTAGGACATGTTGCTACCTATAAAAATGGACAAAAGTGTGTGGAATAGCTAAAATTGGTAGCAGCAGCCATCTTGAAACCAGAGTTTGGTTCATACTTTTGCCCATTTTTAGAGATAACACTGTCATACCTTGTCAGAAATCATAACATAACTGCATAAGCAAGTCTATTTAAGATCTCCTAACTCGATAACTTGGTGTGGTTTGAGGTAAGTGAATGCAGTTCCCTCAGTGCTAATTGCTTCCATTGCTTGTTAGCTATATTAGCCACGTAGCTCCAGTGCAAAACATGTCTTGGCTGATCAACTACTGAGTTATTCTATTAAATGCTCATGTGGGAATAGATAATAATTTCTCTACAAACAGTTTTGGCAAGAATGGGGAAGGAATTATGGTCTCAAGGTAACACTTATGAGAATTCCTGCAGCTTTCGGTCAGCCTCTGTGCTAATTTCTCTGCAAGCTGAAACTAATGTTATCCATATTGAGACACTCCAAAAGACCCTTTTATACAAAGCCTATACACTTAAAAAAGACGGTTCTTCAAGGGTTCTTTAGTAAAGGGAATGGTTCTATTTAGAACCATGAGTTCTATATAGAACTGTTTCATGCTTAAAGTATTCTTTGCATGGTGAAATGGTTCCCCAGATTGATGGAAAATGGCTATTTGAAAATGGTTCTCTATAGCACCAAAAAGGGTCATACTATTGTTACAATGTCAAGTTTGTAACAATGGAAGAACAATTTTTGGTGCTATATAGAACCCTCATATACACTCTTAAAAAGGACAGTTCTTCGAGTGTTCTTTATTAAAGAAAATGGTTTAAAACTATGAACACTAAAGAACCCTTTGCATTATTAGAGGGTTCTTTATAGCACAAAAAGAGTTTTTCTGTTGTTGCACTCTTAAAAAAGATGGTCCTTCAAGGGTTCTTTAGTAATGACAGTGGTTCCATATAGAACCTTTTGCATGCTTAAAGAGTTCTTTGCTTGGGGAAGTTGTTCTCCAGATTCATGAAGAATGTGTTGTACACACTCAAAGAACCCTTTGCATGATTTAAGGGTTCTTTGCACCATGAAATGGTTTTTCAGATTGAACAGTGCTATAGATGGTTCAACATAGAACCGAAAATGGTTCTATATGGCACCAAAAGGGTTCAAGGGTCAAGCATGTAATGAAAAAAGAACCATTTTTGGTGCCATATAAAACCATTTTTAGAAAGATTCTATACAGAACCATCTACAGCATGTTCTCCATCAATCTGAACATTTTCACTATGCAAAGAACCCTTTAATCCTTTGAAGGGTTCTTTGAATGTTCATGGTGCTGTATAGTACCATTTTCTTTAATCAAGGACCCTTGAACTAACATATTTTTTTAAGAGTGTATATGAGGGTTCCATATAGCACCAGAAAGGGCTCCTCTACTGTTACAAGCTTGACATTGTAACAATAACAGAACCCTTTTTGGTGCTATATGGAACCATTTTCAAAAAACCCAATATAACAATTTCTCCATCAATCTGAAGAACCATTTCACCATGTAGAGAACCATTTAAGCACAAAATAGTTCCATATAGAACTAAATAGAACCATTCCCTTTTCTAAAGAACCCTTGAAGAACCATCTTTTCTAGGTGTGTAATCAGTGTATCTTAGCCAGCGCTGGCGCTGTGTTCCAGCAGGCAGCTGTTCATCATGCTGTTCTGTGTCTATTACTAACCGACGACTGTATAGAACTGGCTGAAAAAACACAGATGTCTTCCAAATGAAAGGCGCCACTCCCAGTGTTTATGGGCCATATGATGAATGGTTCTGTTCAGAACTTTGTTTATTTTTTTGTGCCTTTCCAATTACTATATTATATGTTTATGTCTAGCTTTTTGTCAGGGCATCTGCTTCTGCACATTCAGGTTAAATGGGAAGTGTCTTCATCACATACTGCAAATATATTAAATTTTTATGGGCCACACATAGATGGCATGCTGTGCGCCATATGCCTTTATTTGATGTATTCAACTCCACGCGAATGACGTGTTAAGTGCTATATTTTTTACTGTTAACTTGAATGATGTACTAAAGGGATAGTTTGTAATTTTAAGTGCTCTGATAACAACATGGGGCAAAATACATGTAAAAATAAAGGTTTTTAAATGTTCTTGGCTTGGAGACCTTGTAGGGGGAAAATGAATTGGTATAGAACCTTTAGTTTATGTGCAGGTGTTTAAACTTTAAAGGGGAATTCCACCACTTTAAAAAATGTTCTACGAAATTTAATTGTTAAGATGTAAGCACAATAATTCAGAGAGGTTTGTTGTGAAACGCGCTCGTCAAGAGAAACTGATCAAGACAGAATTGTTCACAGCAGTGGTGATAGGAGCCAGACGACCGAAAGTTACCTCTAATGCCTCTGAAAGCTCCAACACATAAAGCTGTTACATAAAATGGTTATAAATAAAATGTCTGATGCCTGAGATATTGGTTGAAAATTTTGGGCTACAACATATTGTTTATTTTTAAACCAACTTATGGTGGAAAGGTACATGCAAAGTGCAAAAAATAATGGCAATTTTTGGTAATGTATATATATATATATATATATATATATATATATATATATATATACAGTACTGTGAAAAAGTCTTAGGTACCCAAGACACATTTAAAAAAAAAAAAAAAAAAAAAAAAAAAATATATATATATATATATATATATATATATATGAGTGTGTGTGTGTGTGTGTGTGTGTGTGTGTGTGTGTGTGTGTGTGTATAAATAATTAGATAGTGATTTTCTGGATGTTAGTGTGTTTAACCATTCAAACCTCTCCTCAAGGAAGCCCAGTATTATATGTAGTTAAAAAGCACCTCCTGGTTTGACCAATCAGTGCTTCAGTAAATTGTACTCATGATGTAATTGATGATATTAACAAGTCTCTGTGGTGGCTGTGAAGGTGTCAAGGAAAAATATGGACCCAATAATTTCTTGTTACTTTTTATTGTTTTTATGATTATTTGAATTATGAATATGACTTTATTCTAATGTACATTATGACAAACTCACTGCTGATGTAAACTGTTAAAAAATTTGCTTATATATATATATATATATATATATATATATATATATATGTGATGAATATGTTTGAATTGTGAACTCTAACCACCACTGTAGAGAAATCCAAGTTAATACATTTCTCATAAGTGACTTTGTTTACATCTCAACAGTTGAATTACGCAGAAACGTTTAAAAAATCATTCTGATTTTTAAAGGAACCAAAAGTTTTCCTTCTAAGGAATCACTCACACCTTTATTTTTAAGAGATCCAGTGTTCCAAATAGCGTGTCTGACCACTGTGTTGAGGTTTTAACTGTTTATAAGAGCATTATAGAGTGCCAATCACAATCTAACCTCATAAATAGTTGCACGAGAATGTCTTAACAAGTACACGTTGCTACTACTAGACAGCACATTATGTTGTTTTATCTTACATGCTATGACTCATATTGTATTTTAGTAATTAACCTTACAGTTGGCAGCATATGCAGCCCAGTTGTTTTAAAAACCTTTTGTTGATGCACCAATAGAGCATATTCTTTTGGTGAGCAGATGTATATCTTGCTGCAGATGTTCATCATGCTGACATCGGTGAGGTGGGGAGGTTTCAAAGGAGAGAAAGTGAACTCGGTCTCAGCTCCCAATGCCTCCATCAAAAGTCTTTGTTCTGCCAGGAGGAACCGCTCAGAACTTGGCCATAGTGCCTGTGTAGCCTTTATTCATTCTCCTTAACTGAATAGCACCATAACTCTTCCCTCCTGAAAGAGCGGAGGAGGCCTTAAGCTGCTCTTTTCTAATGGGATATCCGCGCTGAATGTTCCAGCACTCACTTAAAGTTCTTTAAGGCCAGGGCTCTGTCCTTAAACATCCATTATAAGGAATTCTGTTTGTTATAAATGTAAATAATAATAAAGTGAGGCACTGTCCACTTCTATTCATGCTGATTTTACACTGTTTTCTGAATTTTTCTTTTTATTGTGCTTTATTTTAGTTGCCTTTATTGTGCAATTTGTATTTTAATCCTATATTAGAGTAGCAGTAACAATAATTTCCTCAAGTTACTGCATAATCACATCATATCTTCTTACATTGCACCAAATCAATACATTTTGATGGAGCAAAATGTATCTAATGTTACATAACTATGTTGTTACCATATTATTACATTTTCACAACAGAAACATGTCCATTAATGCCAAAATCCATCAATAACCATATAAATAATCATTAATTCTCCTATTTATGTAGATAGTATATATACTTGTTAATAATCTTGCTGGGGCAGTTATAATGTTCAACACAACAGTTGCCTTTATTGTGCAACTTGTGGCATAATCGTATTACCAGAGTACCAGAAATCATAATTTCCTCAAGTTGCTGCATAGTCACATAATATTTTCTTATGCCACACCTAATCAATACATTTGAATGGGGAAAAGTGTATGTAATGTTACATAACTATGTTGTTACCAGAAAATTACATTATTACATTATTACATTATTACATTATTATAACAGAAAAATGTACCAATACAAAAAAAATGATCTCTCCTATATAGTTTATATACTTGTAAATAGTCTTGCTGGAGCAGTTAAAATGCTCAAAACACATTTTTTGTAATTGCCTGAACAGAGACTTGACTATTCCCAGCAGGTTTCGCATGGGTGGACTTCAGTTATGCTTCCTATACACCGCATGTTCCTCTCGCCTTCAACAGAAATAGACTGTGTGAGAGAGCACGGCAGCGCTGCTGATATCCTTTATCTACTGTTATTTAGATAACAGCACTTACAGAACAGCACTGCTCCAGAACTGAGAACAGATGGATATCCAGCATGATATTTATAATGCTTTATCAGGCATATTTCAGTCTTTAGGAATCATATACCAAATTACAACACTAGGCTTCATGTTTGTGATCGAATTCATAGGATAAGATTGCTTCCCCATATGTCAGTTGCTGAAATCCACAATCATGAAATCTTGGTTTTGAAAGTTAAATGTTTTATTCCGACATATTGAGCAAGTTTGATTCCTGATTAATATGTTTATTTGTGAATATACATTTTAAATGAAATGATGACAAGGTTAGCGATAAAGGGTCATAAGGAAGTTCTTCCAAAGAACAGATTAAGATCTTTTTTTTCCTGAAATTCACATGCATTTCCTTTTATCAGATTAAAAAAATGGTAATTGTTATGCATTGTTATGAAATACGGTGCAAATCCAACAACTCTCATCAGTTCTAACTGTACACATTTTTAGTATATACTCTTAAAAAAGGTGCCCACAGATGATGCTTTGGACCACTTTTGATTCTCTAAAGTGCCAAGAGATTTGTGAAGAACATTTTAAAGTTTAAATTTCTCTTCCTTTAAACTGTAAAAACATCTAATTTACAAAAAAGCTATTGTACACTGTTAGAAATAAAGGTTCTGAGCAATTACATTTTTCACAGATGAAGGTACAATGTAAATGTTCCTTCAAATGTACAGCAGTGGTTTTAAGGTCCAGTTGTGTTATATTTGCAGCTTTAATAATCTAATGTTTCAGAACAGAACATTCAAATAAAAAGCCTGGAGACGAGGCGGGGTGTATGGAATCAAAACATCTTAGACAGTACCATTTCAATGGATTATGGTACCAATATCTTCCCTGACCAAAGGTACTGAGATATACCCTTGAGGGTACCACCCCAGTGATGAGGGATACTGCCCCAGTGACAGATTTATACCTTTTTTCTGAGAGTGTAAAGAACCAAGAAAGGTTCTTTAGGAACCTAAAAGTGCAAAGAACCTTTTTTTCTCACCTTTATTTTTAGACTTTCTAATAATATTCCCATTGTACCCATGATCTGATGATTTTCAGCACATGCCCATCTTGGAGCGACATATTGGCACTTAAGCCGCAGCTTACATGACAAAAGCGGATGTGTCCTTACCGTTTGCCCGGCTTATCCAGACTTGTCAGCGTGTCTATCTTTTCAGTTGACCTCTGGGTAAAAATGGCATTGATCGATACTCCAGCCCTTTCACTCGGGGACAGGCGAAAGAGAGCACGTTTGGCTTCCTGTTATCTTTTCACGGTTGCGTCCAGCAGTCTATGGAGCGAGACTAGCCCCCGAAAGTGCCGCATTCTTTTAGCTTCAGAGGACCATCAGATGTCCAGGGACTTAGGATGTGTAAGAAAGCTCCCCAAATCCCCATCTTGCTGTTAGGGAGTTGTGCAATAAGTCAAGCAAGCATTTACATCAACAGCGTCTTCCTCTGAAAAATACTAATAAAAAAATAGATGTTTTGCTTTTAAGAAGTCAGAAATAGGGATTCCCGAAAGTTAAGAAGTGATAAGAGCAACTATTTTGACAGCCCAGTACTCAAATCGAGCTAAATGTCTGGCAGCCATTAGAGAAAAAGTAATTTAAATTAGTTTTAAAGCTCTACAGCTTGTCATTTCTCACCAGTCTGCTCTGTCCTCTGAAATGTAATGCGGAGAGATGGCAATGTGGCTTGGGAAAGTTGTTTATTCCACGAAAATTCCTCTGCAGTGATTCACTAAAGTGAGGGAAAGCTGATGGCAGCACACTTGTGTCTCTTCCACAGATCTCTAACGAGGAATTCCTAAGTTAGCAACCTTCTCATTGGACCCCAAGATTCCTCTTCTTGGATACAACCAGGAATGAGTTCTTCAGCACTTTCT